>NW_026606128.1:1312500-1365523 GCF_029834395.1 Sorex fumeus
GCGTTCCATAAAAAAAAAAATTTTACTCATGTTGAGATAATATATTTGTGATTATATATATACATATGTATATATATGTTGCATTTTGGTGATCAGTGCTTTGTGATAATTAATGGTTTTCTCTCACCTTGGTGATTCTTCTTATTCTGAAGTTCATCCTAGTAGCATTCTAAAGTTCATCCTAGTAGCATTCTAGCTAATTTAGATTTCATTTTTTGGGGGTCACACATGGAGATGCACAGGGGTTATTCCTGTCTCTGCACTCAGGAATTTCTCCTCGCAGTGCTTGGGGTACCATATGGGATTCTGTGACTCGAACCCAGGTTGGCTGGGTAGGGACTGTAGATGAAATAAGACAGAGCTGCAAGAAGCCACTGCAGATATACCAAATCTACAGTCTGTCTTCCCTAAACTGGGTAAGGCCTCTGGCCACCAACATTCCAAGAAGAAACAAGAGCAAGAATATCCTCTTTGAAAGGACTGATAAAAAGTGAACTTTAATCTACTTTTACCTCTTGACCATGCTGAGGCTTTCACCTGATCAGCATATCATTTATGACCTCATCTTTCTCTTTCCCTTATAAAAACTCACTTTTGTGCCTTCTGCAGACTCTCTCTGAATATGAGCTTTACAACTCTTTCATTTATTTATTTTTGTTTTGAGGTCACACCCAGGGGTGCTCCAGGTTTACTCTTGGCTTTGCACTCAGGAATCACTCCTGGCGGTGCTTGGGGGACCATATAGGGACCATATAGGATGTGGGGATCAAAGCTGGGTCAGTTACATGCAAGGCAAATTCCCTACCCGCTATATTATCACTCCTGCCCCTCTACAACTCTTTTTTTCTTATTTTTAATTTTTATAAGGTTGTTTGCAATAATTTATTGTATTCAATATTCTAACACCAAACCAATTCCACCACCATTACACCTTATCATCACCATTATTTTCAATTTTACCACTACTACCCAAGCCTGCCCCAAAGGCAGACCCTCAATAATTTATTTTTATTGTTTGTTAAGAGTAATTCACTAAAAATGATCCAAAGAGGGCTTTTTAGAGGAAAATGTATGAAGATTGTTGTATCTCATCTTGGAGCTGTTAAGCCTTGTATAAGAAATTACTGACGGGGCTGGAGCGATAGCACAGCGAGTGAGGCATTTGCCTTGCATGCAGCCAACATGGCCAACACAGGTTCGATTCCCAGCATCCCATATGGTCCCCCGAGCACCGTCAGGAGCAATTCCTAAGTGCATGAGCCAGGAGTGACCCCTGAGCATCTCCGGGTGTGACCCAAAAAGCAAAAAAAAAAAAAAAAAGAAAAAAAAGAAATTACTGACATGTTGTTACATGTTGAGCCTTGTGAACACATATATATGTGTACATATGTATGTATGTATATATATATATGTATATAGATAGATAGATCAAGATCAGTTGCCTTCTACTTTGTGTGCTACTGTTGGTACACCAGAGGCATAGAGTATGAGATGTAACTCCAGAAATTCCAAAATTTTAAATAGAATGATACAGCTTGAGTTAAATGCATCTCTGCCACTTGTTGCTCTTTTTCGAGATTTTTTGTGAGTCTCTGGATCATGGTCGTTAATGAGTTTATATGGTGCCCTTTTAATGCCCAAATAAACACTCTGATTGTCTCCCAATTCGGCTTTTTATTCGGTTGTTAAGGGTCATCAATTTTAATTTTTGGAGGGGTTTTTGTTTTGCTTTGTTTGGGGCCACACACCCACCTGTGCTCAGGGATTACTCCTGGGCAGTGTCTGGGGCCTATATGTGGTGCCAAGATCAAATCCAGATGGGCTATGTGCAAGGAAAGTACCTGAAGTGCTGTGCTATCTTTCTGGTCTCAATTTTAGACTTTTGAGAATGGTAGATAGTCAAGAGAATTTTGTTTCGATTTTACTTTAGGCACAGTGGTTTACTATGCTGTTAATAGTAGCATTTCGTGCACGACACGGTTTAGCACCAAACCCCTCACCTGAATGTCTACTTCTCTGATCATTGTCCCAGTGTCTCTCCTCTTCACTCCCCAAGGTAGCTTACTACTAAGACCAGTTCTCAATTTCTGTGACCTTTGGGTATTTGCATGTCTTTATATTCCATCATGTCTACTACATGTCTTTATATTCCATCAGGAGAGAGATCATTCTGTGTGTGTGTCTCTCTCTCTGTGAGTGAGGGCACTCACCACTTGCGTTTGGTGGTCAAGAGTCGCCTCCCCATCCCAATCAGCCTCTGCATACCAACACATGAGGGAGGAAAAAAGGCCACCAAAATGGTTGGTGATTAATTGCCATATATTACAGTCTATGTTCCTCCATGCATTCCATTCTTCCTATGTGTCTATTTCAGTCTCTCCGCATGCCCCATTCCAGTTTCACCCTGTCCCTCATTCCAGTCTCACTCTGCCCTCATTCCCATTCCCTCATGCCCCATCTCACAGCCTTCGTTATTCACCCAGGCCCCCAGAGTTGGGGGTAGCAATACAACTTGTAGTGATTGCACACTCAATATATGTAAGTCCCTTCCCTCAGGTGAACCTTCTTCTAGGACAAAATCTCATCTTGCAAGAAGATACACCCAAGGGCAGAAAACCATCTAGGGGCATATTTCTCCTTTCCTTGGCCTATTTCCATTTAAATGGTCATCTTAAATTTACTTCTTAATATTTCTAGTCATTTTGTATGAACACCGTAGCACTGTAGCACTGTACTCCTGTTGTTCATCTGTTTGCTCAAGTGGGCACCAGTAATGTCTCACAACAAATTGTGAGACATGTTGTTACTATTTTTGGCATATTGAATACGTTATGGGTAGCTTGCCAGGCTTTGCCATGCAGGCGAGATACTCTCAGTAGTTTTCCCGGCTCTCCGAGAGGGGCGGAGGAATAGAACCCGGGTCAGCCATGTCGGCCGCATGCAAGGCAAACGCCTTACCCACTGTGCTATCACTATTAAGGTTTGTATTATTGGAAAATTGCTATGTTGATCAAAGGGATGGTTCTTCCTATTCCCATTTTGTTTTATACAGAAGTTTGTTAATGATAAACTTATATCCTATAATTTGATTAATTAAATATTTCTGAATTGAAAGAGAAACTTAACACCGTAAGATATATTAAGTTTAAAGGATAGGGTGGCTCTCCTGGAGACATCTCTCTTATATCCCAGACTACAGTCCTCAGGCCAAGTTAGTCTTCCTAACCTTAGCAGGGTCCTTATTCAGATCCTTCTTTTTGGGTGATGACAAAGTTTGTCCATGACCATACTCATAACTTACTATATTTTATGGTGGTTGGCCTGTCCCTTTTAGATCCCAGGATAGCTTATGGCTTGTCCCTTTTCAATGCTTGGGTAGCTTACGGCTTGCCCTGAGTCCATCCAAGACCCTCACTGGAACCCTCCTTTTGGGGTGCTAGGAACTAAGGACAACTGAGGCTTAAGTCGAGTAAATATGACAGATGCCCAGGAATAAATATTGTTATGAGTCAATTAACTCCCAGAAGCACAGCATTCACTATCTTCCTGTGTCGATACAAAAAGGACACTGCTCTAGAGTAAACTGTGAAAAGGACATAAGGGAAAGAAAAAAGCAAATATTTCAGTTGCATATACAAAATCCAGAGTCCTGAGAAGAATCTGACTTTACAAATCACAGAGTCTGATTTTGGGATATAGTGATTAACAGAGAGGGGAAGCAGAACAAAGAATAAGTTAAAGATTAATAAAGAGGAATGGGAGTGCCACTGGGGCTGTGTGATGAGGGTAACTCAATAATCTAAACTCCCTGAGGCAAGGGAGGAAGGACAAACCAATCCAACATCTCTCCTAATTTCACTCAGCATGAAACTCTCCAGATCCTGCCAGGTAGCAGCTAATCGTATGATTTATCATTTTTTACAGTAGAGTAGTATTCTATGTGTGTATGTACCACAGCTTCTTTATCCTGCCATCTATTCAGTCAAGACATGTTTTAAATAACATAAAATACCACTGATTCATGAATAAAAAAAAAAGTATTTTACAGAGTTAAAGTTTAGGGCTGTGGAAGAGAAAGATGCTAACAGAATTCTGCTTCACTGATGGGGACCCCATCCCTGAGAGCAAATTGGGGTTTATATACTCTGCAGTGGACCATTCTCAAGGAAGGAAAAACTTACATTGAAATAATAGTTAAAAGGAGACAAAGTATGAGTTTTTAACTGCCCTATGGTAATTTCCAACATCCTCACTGAGTAAGAGATAATAAATGCATTTTGAATTTTGAAAAGATACCTTACCTTACACAGGAGCCATTTAACATATAAAAGTTAATGCCAATCAAGAGATTACAATCTCTTATTATAAATTTCTTATTTTGGTTAGGTGAAAAAGGAACTCTCATCCACTGGTGGTAGGAATGTTCAACCAATGTGGAAAGTATGAAGAGTTCTCAGTAAATTGAGCTGCCATATGACCCAGCTATTTCACTTTTGGGAATCTAGCATCAGGACACACAAACATTCATCTAAGATGACATCATCACACCATTATTCATTGCAGCACTTAAAACAAATAGCTATAATATGGAAACAACTTAGGCGTCCAATAAAAATGAATGTATTATGAAGATGTGGTACATATACACAATGGAACACTATACACAATGGAATATTATGCAGCTGTAAAGAATGAAGAAATCATTCAATTTGCTGCAACCTCAATGGAACTGGATTATATCATGTGAGTGAAGTCAGGCAGAAAAAGAAAGAAAATCATAGGATGATCTCACTTATCTGTGATATATAAATTAACTGGAAGAATAAGGAATGAAATATGGCAAAGAGTGGATGTCTAGATTGCCCTTGATTATAGAGTACAGGGAAGAGAACAGAGAAGGTAAGAAATAGAGGTGGGGTGGGGGGAAGAGGAAAGAAGATGAAGACAGGAAGTAATGGGTAAGCAGTGGTCAATGGCCTGAGATACATCAGTAATGTGGAGGGGTGGGTAGCTACAGACACAAAACAGAATCAACAACACTAAAAACATGAGACACAAATGACAACAACCAAACATTCTGATGTGCCTGTAAGCTGGCAGCTTGTGGGGGTGGGAGGGAACTTGGGGTCACTGGTGATGGGAAATTGATGCTAGAACATTAGATGTTTCAATAACTTTGTAAATCACGGTTCTTTAATGAAATAAAAATTGTTTTTTAAAAAGATATTTTGGTCTGATGACTGTTTGACCTGGTCTTTCTTACATCTCGTCTCAGCAGGAGGCTGGCGTGGAGATATGAGATATGGTGCAGGGCTTCTACACACACTGACTACAAAGGCCTCTGTAGAAGTTACCTCTGCCCTGGTCTAGCCATAACTGACCTGTAACTTTAGCCAAGTGACCTTAGCTGCCAGCCGTGACTTCTTTGTCAGTACCTGACAGAGGAAAGCTAAAGTCTTGCCACCATATTGGGAAAAAACAAATTCACTGCAGTGGTAACCTAAATGTTCATTAAAGACCCTGGGTTAGCCTTCTTGTTTTCCAGGATAGATAGGAAAATAAATTTGGGTAACACTGGAGGTTGAAAGTGTTATTTCTTCACTCGACTTAGTTTTAGGGCTATTTCCCGTCCTCAGCCTAGCAATTCTCAATGGACTGTGTTGAGGAGAAAATCAGAAGACCTAGGAAATGAAAGGCAAAGCTTGGAGCATGCCAGCCTATCTCCCCCAGGAATGGGAAGGGGGGCTTCAACTATAATAATTCACATGTAGTTATGGTGCTGTTTTCTAGCACATGGGTATATTAAAGGTATGTCCCTTCCCCTTCAGTGATACCAAACAGCCACAGTACATGTAAGAGGAATAGGGAAGCATATTTAGGGCAATAGAAACTTGACCTCAAGTGCTGACACTAGATACTGATTGAAAATCCTGCCGTTAAAAATTATTGTTAGAGAAAATTTAGCTTGGTTTTAAAATGCAGTCTTTAGTCCTGGAACCCAAGAAGGAGGAACTATAAATTGTAAGTTACAAATTTTATGAATTTGGTAGCTACATCTGTAATGAAACATGGTTATCCCTAGAACATGGGCCTGATAGTATCTAATAAATGGGAGAAAGGACCAGGAACTAACATTGGGTTAGAACCGCTGCCCATGTTTGCTGAGTTTGCCTACTTGGCAACCACCCAATCTTGAAAGACCATAATCAATAGTTGACAAACTACTCTAGGCACCATATAATCTCATCAATGGCCAAGATCCACAGACTCTTAAATAAAGCTCTCAGGAGAGTGCAACATAGAACATCCTGACCCTGCTCCAGGCTGTCTTCACCCTGGCCACTCGGAGGGGGACAGGCTGAGTTTCCCTCCCCACCCCTGCAGAGTCCAGGCAGTCAGAAACCTCCTGAGTCCAACCATATCCATGCTCAAGGCCTCTCTGCACAGGTTCGGAAGAGCCTCAACTATGAGGGAACTTGCAGAAAAATCCAGTATTCTAGACCCGTGACTGATATCTCCAAGCCTGCTTGGAACGGGTCTGGGCCTCCTCCCCCCAGCTCTCTAGTTTTCCAGTGTCTTGGTAGTCACACAACAAACTGCCTCTGGTGCCATATAATCTCACCAACGGTCAAAACCCAGAGATTATGAAATAAAGCTAATGGAAGAGTGTGACATAGAACAACCTGGAGCATGAGGCCGAATTCACGGCTGCAGGACCTCTTATGCTCTAGCCCACTGATGTACCAAAAAGTAGCACACATTTATTTGGGTATAACTGTACATGCTTGCAATCTTTTATACAAGGACTTACTTAAATGGCTTCAGGATGAAATATAACAATCTTCACAAACTTTCCTCTTATGGTGGTGAGAAGGTGCACAATGTTGGGATTGGTTTTGAATATTAATTGTAGTCTGTTGGGGTCCGAGCTCAGGACAGCCTCACCTGTCAAGGAAAACTCTGAGAGACCAAGTCCATGCAAAAGCAAGAGGTTTATTCAAGCATGCTCGGGCTCACAGCATGACCACAAACCGTCAGTGACTGAGAGCCCCGAGCCTCTTCAAAGGGGGCTTTTTATAGGGCATCTTCCCGAGCATTTCAGAAAAGCCCGCGCACAAGTCACCCAATACATTTGAATTATCACATTAGATGCTGCACGCAGGCAGCCAGTCATTTTGCAACAAGCCATCAGCACCAGCCACTCTCTTCTGTACCTGTCACCAGGCCCTCCCAATGGGCAGTCAATTAGGCCTTTTCATTAGGCCTTCTCCAACCTTGTGGCCTTATCTGGTGAATTCCAGGTGCAAGGAGGAGATGGGAGTACTTGGTGTTGGGCCTTGTTAGGCGGATTCCAGGACAAAGAGATGCCTCATTAGGCCTTCTCAGGCCTTGTGGCCTTCTCTGGCGAATTCCAGGTGCAAGGAGGAGTTGGGGGTACTTGGTGTTGCTAGCCTGCTGCAGCTGCAGGACGGGATATGGGCTGGGACTTGCTTTGCTAGGGCCCAATTGTCATGGGGCTATCTTTCATAGTCAACTATTGTTGAAGAGCTTTTTTAAAATAAAATAAAAATAAAAACAAATTGAAAAAAATCAATAGTTGCTATTAAAGCCTCCTTTTTCTCCTGTCTTTGAGGCTCTAAATCTATGCATTTTAGACAGGCAGGATATTTCTCACAGTACATGCTGGATATCAACTGGAATGCCCACCTGGAGGCAAAACGCTTGGTTACATAAAAAAACACAATGGCATGAGCACGCTTCATAAATATTCATACCCAGGGGCTGCAGCGGTAGCACATCCGTGTAGGGCATTTGCCTTGTACGTGACCATCCTGGGTTGGATTCCCTGCATCCTATATGGTCCCCCAAGCACCGCCAGGAGTAATTTCTGAGTGCATAAGCCAGGAATAACCCCTGTGCAATGCTGGGTGTGACCCAAAAAGAAAGAAAAAGAAAAAATAAATATTCATATCCAGCTATAAGGAGACAGGAAGCCTGGCAATGGGAGAGGTGGGGCGGGGCGAGTGGGAGGCGGGGCGAGCGGGAGGCGGGGCGAGTGGGGGCGGGGCGAGCGGGAGGCGGGGCGGGGCGAGCGGGAGGCGGGGCGGGGCCAGCGAACGGGAGGCGGGGCGAAGGGGCGGGGCGAGCGGGAGGCGGGACGGCGTGCCTGAAGCCGGCGGCTGGAGCGAGCCGGGCGACTTGACGACCCCGAGCTCGCTGCTGGTGATGGCCGTGAGGGGCTCCGGGAAGTACGTCCGGGAGGCGGGCGGCGGGCACACGGGAGGAGGACAGGCCGCGGGGACGCGGGACCCCTGGGCAGTCCCCTTCCCCTTCGCGGGGACGGGAGCGGGGCGACGCCATGTCAAGGCCCAGAGGCCTGACCGCCTTATGGATTATCAGGGAACCCCAGCAGGGCAAGATGGGTGGCCTGAAGTTAGAGATTCGGTTATGGAATATAAATAAGAGCGTTGTGGATGGACTATGAATGAGAAGTAAAGAGGGGTTTTAAGACTTGCACCTGGGCAGCTTGGAGAAGGGAGAAGTACACCAGTGTTCCCCAAAGAGGAAGATGCTGCTCCAGGATTTCTGGAAGAATCCAGAAGGGCAGTATTAGCCTCTGATGAAATTAGGGGTTGTTGAGTAATGTTATGTTTGATTTTGGGTCATGCCAAGCACTCCTTGAGGGCTTCTTTTGGTAGTGCACAGGGGACCATGTGGCAGGAATTCAGCTGGGATCAGCCACGAACAAGGCAAGCCTCAAAACTCGTGGACTACCTCTCCTGCCTGGAGTAATAATTTTTCTGAATAGGGAATCTCAGGACAAAGAAATTCGGGAACCTCTGTTATAGGCTGACATGGAGAAGCAGGAGACACATGTGGAAGGAAAATATCTGGAGCTCAGTGTGGGACTGAGTCTATTTCAAATAAATTTGTCAAATGGGGGATTGATTTTCCAAGTCAGAAGTTTGCAGATGTACTACCTCTGTGACCCCCCCAAAATTTTTTAAAAATATTTTTGATTTCAGAAAGTGAAGCAGTCATATAAATATATCAAGTAGGGGCTAGAGCAGTAGCACAGTGGGTAAGGGTGTTTGTCTTGCACGTGGCTGACACGGGTTCCATTCCTGGCACCTCATGTGGTCCCCTGAGCCCCAGCAGAAATAATACCTGAATGTAGAGCCAGGAGTAAGTCCTGATCACTGTCAGGTGTGGACCCCGAGAAACAAGTAAACACTTTGGAATTGGTAAATGTTTACCAACAAATTGGACTTTGATTACAAAGTTGAGGTCACCAGACGGAAGGGGGAGGGGTTGAGGAATGAGGAAAAAGAGAGACTAGAAGCGACATAAGGGCAGTGGTGGAGAGATTTTGGTACTGGCGGTACAATAACTTTATACACCAAAAGTATAATTGTAACCATGTTATCTTAAACACAGTTTGTAAAAATTGTGGAGTTGGTATATAAAGGGCTGGAGCAATAGCATAGCGGTAGGGTGTTTGCCTTACAAGGGCCAACATTGCCCACCCGAGTTCGATTCCTCCACTCCTCTTGGAGAGCCCGGAAAGCTACCGGGAGTATCTCACCCGCACGGCAAAGCCTGGCAAACTCCCTGTGACATATTCTATATGCCAAACACAATAACAAGTCTCACAATGTTACTGCGCCCGCTCGAGCAAATCGATGAACAACGGGAGGACTGTGACTGTGACTGTGACCGGTATATAAAATTTGGGAGACCAGGTCTGATAAATAGTAAGCGGATATGTAAATTGTGATGGTGGTAAATGGTATTTGTGCAACACCTTAGAAATTGAAAGCCAGAAAGGATTTCATTTCTCATTGGCTGCCTTCTCTGTCCATCTTCCGTGGCACAGACCAAGCCTCTGGCGGCCAGCTGGTAGCTCAGTCAGTGCTGGCTAAATGAAATGAGCGGATGGGGAATTGGTACTGTGGCTCAGTTCTCTCATTTTGCTGGTGAGAAAATAGTTTCACCTTACACTGGAGACTAGTACTGTAATGACAGAATAGAGAACCTGCCAGATGTCAGATTCAGAGCCCCGAGGCCTTCCCACCACCTGTGCTGCCTTTTAGGGGGAACAGATCCTTATCAGATACTCGGAGCAGAGATCCCTGGACATCCAGTCTGAAGGGCTGGCCTGTCTCTTGTGTCCATTAAGAGTGCGTCTCATCTATTTATTTCTTCATTGTTCTTTTGGGAGCCCCCTCCCCCCAACTGTGCCTAGAGCTTACTCCTGGCTCTGTGCTCAGGGATCACTCCTGGCAGGAACCAAATGGGTTGCTGGGGGTTGAACCTGCAGGGCCTTACTGTTGTCCTGTCTCTCTGCTCAAGCATGTAGCCCTGAGCCCTGAGGCAGTGCTGTGCTTTGCACCTTGTAGGAGTTAGAGGAGGTTAATCCCCTTCACATCCCTCCTAGCATCCTCAGGAGAGTTTTGAGCACTTCATGAATTCAGTTTTTTTTTTCCCTTAGAAAATAAACACCTAGGGGCTGGAGCTGGGACAGTAGTCAGGGTGCATGCCCAGCACTCTGTACTGCAGTGCCTCGTGGTCTCCTGTGCACCATCTGGTGCAGCCCTGGAGGTTTCTGAGCACCTCTGTGGCCTGGGTGAGGCCAAGCATGGCAGGGCTGAGCAGTACCACAGTCTCTGGCTTTTGCACAAGACCCCTGGCCATGTGGGCCAAGAACCACCAGAAGGGCTCTCAGGTCTTCTGAGCACCACTTGGGAGGCATCTATTAAGCAGGGGCCAAAACACTTAAGGAGTTTAATGAGATTGGATGGTATGTTTCGGGGGAGAGGTTAGCGGCACGTGGGTAATGATGTCTTTCTTTAAACTCCTGGAGAAAACGAAAACCATACTCTAGATTCCATGGTCAAGAGCATCACTTTTGGGGTAGGAGCAATAATGCAGTGGGCTGAAGTACATGCCTTGCATGCCGGAAACCCAGGGTCAGGCTCCTGAACACCATGGTTTCCCAAGCATCTACTGGGAGCGGCCCCTGAACACAGAGCCAGGAGTGACCTTAGAGCACCTCCGGGAATCACCCAAAACCCAAAACCAACAAGGCATCACAACCACTTGCAGATTGTCATCAGTATACTTTGATCTGAGTTCTGGGGGGCACCCTCAGATGGGCTGGTTGGGAGGGCGTGGTCATTTGAACATCTGCATCCTCTCCACAGATCAAGCGTGGGCGCCCTGCTGGCATCCGAGGTAACCCGCCTTTCTGTCCCTCAGTTGCACACCCTACTGTTCTCCTACTGTTCTCTCCCTTCCCCGACCCGAAGGCAGGCTGATCTGTAAGCACGAACAAGTACAGAGTGCCACTCACTGCTGCAGTTTGGTTTCCCATCAGGTGATTACAGATAATGATGGGTGAGCCCCACAGCACACTGCTGAGCTTCAAACCCCTTTTCTTTCCTGTGGGCGGAGGGGGGTGGGAGGCAGGGGATACTCCCCTGCAACTGGGGGGAAGCATGGAGCTGCTGTGTGGGCCCTCGTGGCGGCAGTCGCCTGAGACGCCCTGCCCGCTACATAATCCTTTCGTTTTGTTTCCAAGCTCGGGTGGAAATTCTATGATGCAGATGACTATCACTCGGAGGGAAATCGAGTGAAGATGAGCAGCGGGATCCCCCTGGATGACCAGGTAATGGCTGCTGTCTGTTTCCAGCCCACGCCTTGCCCTCACAGACACCCCTGCAGCATCCCTTGGACAGAGTTCCTGGGTCCCCGAGGTGATTCAGAGGAAGGTGCTCCCGAAGCCAGCTCAGTTCCCAAGAGCTCCTCTACATTCACTGGCAGTGGCCCTCGCCTTTTCACCAAAACCATGAGCCCCGCGTGGGCAGAGGCAGAAGCTTCTGTGCCTTGCGTGTGAGCGAGTTTGCCTCCTCTTCTTGGTCCCTTCCTCCTTCCACCACCACACTCTGGCACCCACCGCAAAGCCAGGAAGAGATTTGAGGGGCTGGATAGGCAGCACAGTGAAAAGGCACTTGCCTTGCATACAGCCAGCCCAGGTTTGATCGCCAGCTCCCTATGTGGTCCCGTGAGCCCACCAGGTGTGAGCCCTGATGACTGAGCCAGAGACAGCTAGGTGTAGCCCAAAGCAGAAACGAGCACCACAAAACAAAACAAGAAAGATCTTTGAAATTCAAGTATGGTACCCCATATAGTTCTGCAAGTCCCACCAGGAATGATTCTTGTGTGCAAGAGCCAGGAGAAAGCTCAGAGTACAGCCAACTGTGCACCCCCCAAAAAAAAATAGCCCCACCTGGAGCGATAAGGCACCTGCCTTATATGCAGCTGGTCTGGATTCAATCCCGAGCATCCCTTCTGGTCTCCTGAGCACCGCCAGGAGTGATTCCGGATTGCAAACCAGGAGCAACCTCTGAGCATCACCAGGTATGGCCCAAAACCAAACAAAACTGGCCCTATGGAATGCAAGTGTGGCTGTAAGGGGAGTGAGAGGGACAGTGGATATGGTGGATACGCAGAGCACAGAGTGGCCAGGGACAGCAGTGGCCATGGGGTCGTTTGGTCTTGACCCGAAACTAGTGGGAAGTTTCCAGAGCCAGACCCTCTGTGTTCTCTCTCCACCTACCCTCACCCTCAGTCAGGTTTATTGTTCTTATCAGTGGCCAGATGTCTCCTTCCCTTTCCCACAGAGTTAACCCTGTTCATCCTTCACATGTTAGCGCCCCTGCCACTTCCTCAGGAAGCCCTCCTTGACTGATTTAGGAGAAAGCTCCTGTTATAGATTCTTAGGGCACCATCACTTATTTCCTTGTGCCGAGTGTAACATTAAATAGGATGATAATTTGAATAGTACTTAGATACTGCTACTTTAAAAAAATTGGAGGGTGGAGAGTTTGGGCACACCTGGGGGTACTCGGGGTTCACCTCTGGCTCTGTACTCAAGGGTCACTCCTGAAAATCTTGGAAGCCATAGGCCTTCCTGGGGGTTGGATTGGGGTCAGCTGTGCACAGGGCAAGTGCCTCTGTCCCAGTACTCTCTCTCCAGCCCTGCAAGATTTCACTTCTGAAGAGCAGGATCCTGGCCGTGTATGTAGCCACTGTACACCCATAGGACCTGACAGTGTCGGGAAGTCCTGGTGACTCCTTGTGCTGTGTGTGGGTGAGAGGGACGAGTGACCAAGGCCTCATTCCTGCCTGCTGCCAAGGCACGTCCTGGATGCTCACTCAAGCCAAGACACCGGCAGGAGTCTTTGCAGTATGGTTCCTCAGTCGGGAGCCAGGCCCACAGAGCAGCTTAGTGTGGACCTGATTCAGGTGCACATGCTGAGTGTCCAGAGCTGTGAATGGAACTGACCGGACAGAGGTCAGCACTGGTGTCTGCACTTTGAGGGGCCGGCCTGTGACCCTATGGCCCATTGACCTGCCTCGGACGGCCTGTCACTAAACCATTAATAGTTCTGATTCTAGAGCAGTTTGGGTATACTGTGCTGTCTCTCTGCTCTCTCTTCTGACATCTCTCTGTCTCTCTCTCCCCTTTTCTCTTTCTCTCTTGTCTGTCCTCTTTCTCCCTCTCCATCTCTTTCTCTCAACCCCTCTCCCTTCTCTTCTCTCTCCCCACTCTCACTCTCTCCTGTCATCTCTCTCCTCTTTCTCTCTCTCCCCTCCTTCTCTTTCTCTCCTCCCTTCTCTTTCTTTCTCTCTCCCTGTCTTCTCTCTCCTCTTTCTCCCTCCTCTTCTCTCTCCTCCTCCTCTCTCCCCCTCCTCTCTTCTCCCTTTCTCTCTCCTCTCTCTCCACCCTCTTCTCTCCCTCTCCTCTCTCTTTCTCACTTTTTCTCTCTCTTTCTCCCCCTGATTTTTGTCCCACACCTAGAGATACTCAGTTACCACAGGCTCTGTACTCTGGAGTTGCTGGTGGTATTGCTCAGGGAACCGTGAAGCTTTGGCCTGCATGCACAGCATGCACTCAATCCATCGAGCTCACTCCAACCCCTGGCACACTTGGCTTTGTTTTAGAGAAGACAGGAGACATAGTGCAGCAGGTATGGTGCCTGTCTTGCCTGTGGCCTACCTGGGTTTGATCCCTGACACTCCATATGGTCCCCTGCGCAAACCAGGAGTGATCCCTGGGCATGCAACCAGGAGTAAGCCTGGAGCACCATTGGATGTGGCCTCAAACATGTGTGTGTTTATGTGTGTTAAATAATTTTTATTTTAATTGAATCCTCATGAGATAGTTACAAAATTGTTCATGACTGGGTTTCAGTCATGCAATGTTCCAACACCCATTCCTTCACCAGTGCATATTTCCCACTACTCATATCCCCAGTTTCCCTCAAACCACGCCCAACCTCTCTCTATGGCAAGCACTTTCCTTTTTTCTCTCCTTTGGGCACTATGGTTTGCAGTACAGATACTGAGAGGTCATCATGCTTGTTCCTTTACTTACTTTCAGCAGTTCTTATTCAGAGTTATCACTTCCAACTGTTTTTGTCATAGTGGTTCCTTTTTTATCCAAAATGCCTTCTCTCCAGCACTTGAAGCCAACTTGCAACCATGACCTGTCCTCCTGGCCCTTGTTTCTACTGTCCTCAGGTGTTAGTCTCATACTGTTTTTTTTTAATTCCACAAATGATTGCAGTCATTCTATGTCAGTCCCTCACCTTCTGACTCTTTTCACTCAGCCTGATACTCTCCATGTCCATCCATTTACAAGAAAATTCCGTGCTTCATTTTTCCTAATAGTTGCATAGTATTCCATGGTGTAGATTTGCCAGGGTTTCTTTATCCAGTCATCTGTTCTCAGGCACTGAGGTTCTATAAACACTCTTATTCCCTCCCGACCTTCCCCCTTGTTGCTGTTGATCTGCCATGTGGGGTCCACATGCAGCCTTATTGTGGCACTCGCAGTTCTCACTGTGATGCTGGCAGGGGTTGCAGACAGGGTGCAGGGCTCACATAGTCTGCTGGGGTCCTGATGGGGCATCATATGTCAGGATAAATCACTCACTCTGCTGGGGTGCTCCTAGCAGGTCGAGTGTTAGGCTGCAGGCTCTTGGGTTTCTGCTCCTGTGGCTGTGGTGCATGCATCTCTGCTTGCCGACATGTGCCTCTGGCTGAGGCATGCAGGCTCTAGCTGCAGTGCTCACAGGGTGAGGGGTCACTGTGGTGCTCTGTTTGGAGTTCCCAGGGCTCACACTTTCCGACTGTGGTGCTTGGGTTCTTGGTTATTAGTCACAACAAGTGACAGTGGTTTGGGTGCCAAGAACATTCCTGGCACATGTGGCAACATGGAATTTGAACTCATTTGACCATATACCTACAAGGTAAGCATCTTAGCCACTGTGCTATGCGTCAAGCCCTCCATTTTAACATATTTTATGGGTATAATGTCACCACCCTGTGTCCACCAAAGTGACAGTATCCCTCAGCCATAGTCCCCTGGACCTTTCAACCCTGCCCTGTCTCTTGGTGTGCTCAATTTGGGAGTTAGAGTCTATGGGTTTGTCTTTGACATTTCTCTCCTTGTGGTGTATTTCTTTGAATACCATATATAAGTGAGATGGGCTGGAGCGATAGCACAGCGGGTAGGGCGTTTGCCTTGCTCGCAGCCAACATGGCCGAACCCGAGTTCAATTCCTCCGCCCCTCTCGGAGAGCCCGGCAAGCTACAGAGAGTATTCGATATGCCAGACACAGTAACAACAAAGTCTCCAATGGAGACGTTACTTGGCCCGCTCGAGCAAATCGATGATCAGCGGGAGGGCCTTTACTTTACTTTACTTACTAAGTTCCTTGAGGTATGCAAAAAATATTTATCATTGTTAATTTTGACAGTTCTGGAGAGTGAACCCTTTAGCTACTTCTAGAAGACCTTAGATGTGAAGATGTTCCCTTCACAGCACTGCAAGGGGAGGCCCAGGAAGCTTTCTCTGTGCTGTGCATTCTGACTTTGCTCTGAGTGCTTATGCACCAGGTCGGAATGGACGTGGGTGTCCCTAATGGTCCACATCTCCAGTCCTGTTTTGTTTGGGGGTTACTTCTGGTGCTGCACTTAGGAATCACTCCTGGTAGTGCTCAGGGATCGAACCCAGGTCAGGACACGGGTCCTACCTGCCATGCTCTCATTTCCTATTTTTTTAAATTTAACTTTATTATTTTTTTTATTGAATCACTATGAGATACTCTTACAAAACTTTCATGATTGAGCTTCAGTCATACAATGATCGAACAACCCATCCTCCACCAATGCACATTTCCCACCACCAGCAATCACACTTAAGTACCTATTCTTTTTTTTAATCATTTTTTTTATTAGTGAAACACCATGAAGTACATTTATAGACTTATAAATTTTTGTGCTTGGGTTTTAGTTATACAATGATCAAGTACCCATCCCTCCACCAGTGCCCATCCTCCCCCACCACGGGTCCTAGCATCCCTCCCAGCCCACCCCACCCCCCACCCCCCGTCCCACCCTGCCGCTGTGGCAGGGCATTCCCCCTTGTTCTCTCTCTCTTCTTTTGGGTACTGTGTTTTGCCAGAGAGGCATTGAGTGACAATCATGTTTGGTCTATAGACTACTTTTACCATGTCTCTCCCACCCTGGGAGGGTCTTCACAACACAGGCCAGCCACATGTGCTAGGTGAAAAGGAAGCTCAGATAGAGAAGAGCACCTATTCTTAAGTGTGGGACGGAGGTGCTTGTTTGACTTGCATTGATCCAGCAGACAGAGATGCATGTCTTCCTCTCTCCCTGAAACCTGTGTTTTTTCATTGAAATCTCGCCATCCCCTCATAGCATTCACGGTATTCTAAGAGGTTGTCTTTCTTGCCCCAGTGTCTGCCTCTCGAGAGAATATCGCAATCACTCCCTCCTTTCACAAGCACTGCAAGTGTACCTGGAGCTCACAGACCCAAGTCCCTCCTACTCCCCTTCCAGATAAGTCCAGACTCTCTAGAATTACTCTTCAGGCTTAGTTTCCTTTGGACTCGCACCCACATCTCTGATTCACCATTGCTCAGTATTTCCCTCATCCACTTACTCAAGCATCTTGATAACATATATATCCTCTGCTCTTGGAATCTGCCTTTTGTTCTCTTTGGCAGGCCTTAAATTGAAATCCTTTCAGAGTAAGTCCTCAGCATTTAGCCTTCAGAGGGTTTGATCAGAATGTCCTCTCCACCACTTTGTCATAGTTCTTTTACAGCCCTCATTTCTGCCCTTGAGTAATTTAATTGCAGATATATCTTCCATTAGGTTGTAAACCCTTGGAAGACAGGGATGTCGCCATCCATTATGATTTCCCCAGTACTTGATATGGTGCTTTTTGCTTGTGTGGTAGTGTGCAGGGGCTGGCTGCTCCAGGCTCTGTGCTTGGAGTTGCTCCTGGGGGTGCTTGAGGGATCTTAAGGTGCCAAGGATCCAACCCAATCCAGAGTCTTCTACATAACAGAGCATGTGCTCAGTCTCGTTGAGCTGTCTCTGATATGGTACTTTGAATGCATTTAGTATTCATGGTTAGTGGACTTAAGGCTCAGTGTACTTGTGAATCAAGGTTTGTTTTTAATAAATTCAAAGTTTAAATTGTTATATTAGCCAAATAGTATTGTTTAAAATGGAACTTAATCATTTTTTAAAATCTCTATCCCAAAGCAGCTCAATGAATTCTACATTATCCTCCATTTTATAGAGGTACAAAACAGCAAGTATCTTGCAAAAAGTTCCAGAGTGAGGGGAATCTGTGGCTTAGAAGATCTTGTTTTTCTAACTGAAAAAGGCGCTCATAATTCTCAAAAAAAAAAAAAATCCTGAGAAGTCAACCAAGGTTGGTTAAATGAAGAGAAAGGTTGAAAGTGGGAAAGAGTTACAGCTCTCCATATGCAAATCCATTCTGTCTGTCTGTCTGTCTCCATTTCTCTCACTCCCTCCCTCTTCCAAATCTTAGTTCAGCCTTGGGAGAGTATAGGAGTCCAGGAATTTATCCATTTCTTTAAAGTTCTCTTATTTCACAGCATAAAGATTCTCAAAGTAATCTCTGATTTGAATTTCCATAGTTTCTGTTGTGATGTTACCTCTTTCATTTCTGATTCAGTTTATTAGGGTTCTCCTTCTCTCTCTTTCTTTGAGAGTCTTGTCAATGGTTTAATGATCTAGTTTATTTTTTCAAAGAACCAGCACTTGGTTTCATTGATCATTTGGATTGTTTTGGGAATTCAGCTCTTTTTTTTTAATTGAATCACCTTGAGATACACTTAAATCACTTAATCAATTAACTTCCCGTTAGTCGTCGATTTGCTCGAGCGGGCGCCAGTAACATCTCCATTTGTCCCTGTTGCGTGCTAGTGTAGCCTAATGGCATCTGTTCGCTCTGGGAACATGAAGAGCCTCAAACAGATCGTTCATGATCTTGACGAAGAAGTCTGACCATTTGGTAGGTGGGCGGCCACATGGTCTTTTGACATCCCGTGGAATCCAGTCGGTAACAGCTCTAGTCCAGTGGTCGTCTTTAAATCTCATTACGTGACCAGCCCATCTGATTTTTGACACCTTGGCAAATGAGACAGTTACAAAGTTTTCATGATCTGGTTTCAGTCATAAAATATTCAAACAGCTGTCCCTCCACCAGTGTACATTTCCCACCAGTGTACTAGTGTCCCCAGTCCTCCCTCCATCCCTCCCTTCCTCTCTCTCTCTCTCTATCTCTCCCCTCTATCTCCCTCTCTCTTTCCCTTTCTCTCTCTTTTACCTCCCCCATCTCCCTCTCCTTCCCTTTTGAGCATTATGTTTTGCAGTATAGATACTGAGAGGCCATCATATTTGATCCTTTACCCACTTTAAGCACACATCTTCCTAGACTATAGACCAAACATTATGGCTACTTAATTGCAGACCACAACACCCTAAAGGAGAGAGAGTAAAAGGTAGTCTCCACCTGCCACAGAGGCAGGAGTGGGGGGTGGGGTGGGGATTATGGAGGGGATGCTGGGAACATTGGTGGTGGAGAATGGGCACTGGTGGAAGGATCAGTTGATAAGATAACTCTGGAATTAATTCAAGAGGAACAACATAAAAGTAATCATTGTCCCAGAGGGACAGGAAGGCAACTCTTGTGAAGATGCAACAGTCAGAAGCATCACTGCTGAGAAGTTCCCAGAGCTGGAGGGGGCAAGCACCCAGATCCAAGAGACTTGAAGGGTACCAGATAAAAGAAATCCAACTAAAAATACTCAAGATACAAACTACTCAGAATGATGAATGTCTTAGATAGGTATAGAGCACTTAAAGATTAAATAAAAAAATGACATGCAAAGGAGTGTTGGTACAAATGACAGAAGATTTCTTACATGAGGCCCCAAGACAATGGTGGGAGATAATTAAACTCAATGAACAACTTTACCCAGCCAGACTCTCATTCAGATTTGAAGGAACTATACACAACTTCACAGATAAGAAACAGTTCAGGAACTTTATGACTCAAAACTGCTGTAAGAAAGAGAATGAAAAGGGCTACCGTAGATGAGAGAAATCTCACAACTAGACCAAATTTCTAGAAAAAGACGGTACAAACTCCAAAGCAATAATCACACTCAATGTCAGAGGCCTAACTGTACCAATTAAGAAACATCAAATGTCAGTATGGATTAAAAAATTGAGTCCAACCTTCTACTGCTTTCAAGAATTAAATTTAAGCAGTAAGGGCAAACAGATTCAAAGTCAAAGATTGGAAGACAATATTTCAAGCACACAAACCCAAAAAAAGGCTGGGTGGCCATACTGATATCAGACAACATTGACTATATTACTAAAAGGTTTTAAGAGACCAACAAGACCATTTCTCAGTGATGAAGGGATATGAACATCAGAAAGAACTCACATACTCCTAAACACATTTAAAATTCATAAAATGACCAATAGACTTGAAGGACATTGATGACAGCACAATAATAGTTAGAGATTTCAACACCACTCTGTCACCACTTGATAAATCAGCTAGGCTAAAACTAAAAGCGCAAATACTGGAATTGACTGGAATTGAAGAGAGGAACAGAAGAGAGGAACTTAGTATATATACATATATTATATAAATATATACACACACATATAATTTTTTTAAGATAACTATCTCGAAAGAGAGCATAAAATGGCTCCCCATACCCATGCCGCCAGACCCCACACCAGGCTGTTTCATTCAGGGCAATCCAGAGGGGGTGGGTGAGATCCTTCCCCACCCCAAGGGACTCAGACCCAGCAGCCAAAAACCTCTAGAACTCAACTACCACCATGCCCTCAGGCCAAGCCTCACGCATGAGTGAGCTTATTCCTGGACCAGGAATTTATTCCTGGACTGCACAGCCATATCTCATACCTCACACCACTCATATTCCAAGAGTAGTGCACCACATTTGATGGAGTTTAAAGTAAAAGGCAGCCATTCTTAGAGGAAAATAAGTTTTTACATATACATGCATATTCATATGCATATATGTATATTCTATAAGGACACAAGCCTCAATCTTTAACGACATGTTAGTGATCTCTTATAGAAGAGCTAAATGGTGAAATACAACAATCTTCACTCACTTTCCTCTAAGGAAAATTTTTGGAGAATTTTCAGCAGTTTATTCATAACAAACAATGCAAAATAAATGATTTCGGTTCTGCTTTGGTGCAAGGGTTGGGGTTTGGAACAGAAACATTCGAAATATGGTGGCGTGAAGGTTTAATGGTGGTGAGATTGGTGTTCAAATATTAAATGTAATCAAATATTGTGAACTACTTTATAAAAATTAAATTTTAAAAAACACTTTTAAACTCTAAAAAATAAAACTTATTTTACCTTACAGCCAGAGTACAATTTCAATGCGTAGAAATGTACAAGGTCCAAATTTATCAAAATTGAAATCTTTTAATTGTTTAATTTAAACAAGGTGAAATTCTCTAGCTCATTTTACTATTTTTTTTTGTTTTGCTTTTTGGGTCACATCTGGCGATGCACAGGGGTTACTCCTAGGTCTGCACTCAGTAATTACTCCTGGCAGTGCTCAGGGGACCATATGGGATGATGGGAATCGAACCTGGGTCGGCCGCATGCAAGGCAAATACCATACCCGCTGTGCTATCGCTGCAGCCCCCTCTAGCTCACTTTAACTATGTATATAATAATTACCATTTGGGATCAGAAGGGGCAGAAAATAACATCACTATCACTATCACTATCACCCGGTTGTTCATCGATTTGCTCAAGCGGGCGCCAGTAACATCTTCTTTAGTCCCTGTCACGTGCTAGTGTAGGCCAATGACATATTGGGGGATCTATCAGGGGAGTGAGGATCATCATTGTTACTATTTTTGGTATATCGAATATGCCACAGGTAGCTTGCCAGGTTCTGCTGTGGGGGCAGGATAATCTGAAGAAAATAACATGTCATTTGAAAAAACATAATTAAAAATTTGTTTTTCTAGACAAAATTAAAATAAACATTTGCAGCATAGTATTATTAAAGTCCTTGGCATCAGGTGGGCAATACAAACTGTAACTTAAAGTAAGCATAATATATTGTTTCCCAGAATATAAGACAATAAGCACATGTCCCGAGAAGAGCCACTTATCTGTTCAAAGGAAAACTTAGTCTTTCTTTTTATCATTTGATTTTTTAATAGTTTTTAAATTTTTTAAATTTTATTGAATCACCGTGAGATAGTTACAAGCGTTCGTGTTTGGATTACAATCAATCACACAATGATCAAACACCCATCCCTCACCAGTGCACATTCCCCACCACCAATATCCCTGGTATACCCCCCCTTTCCTACCTTCCCCCTGCCTCCATGGCAGACAATATTCCCCATACTCTTTCTAATTTGGGGGCATTATGGTTTGCAATGCAGATACTGAGAGGTTATCCTGTTTGGTCCTTTATCTGCTTTCAGCACACATCTCCCATCCAGACCGATTCCTCAAGCCATCATTTTCTTAGTGATCCCATCTCTATACTAGCTGCCTTCTCCCCTTTGCTCATGAGGCAAGACTTAGTCTTTAAGGAATAAGTAGAAACCAATTATGTCAATTGAGTGGGACAAAACAAGGAAGACAGAGGCTGAGACCGCAGAGAAATCCATAGGTTCCTACTATCACGGTATCATGGTCTTCCCATTGTTCATCGATTTGCTCAAGCGGGTCTAGTAATGTCTCCATTTTGAGACTTGTTGTTACTGTGTTTGGCATATTGCATACATCACGGGTAGCTTGCCAGGCTTTGCGGTGCGGGCGAGATACTCTCGGTAGCTTGCTGGGCTCTCCAAGAGGGGCGGAGGAATCAAACCCGGCTCGGCCATGCTGGCTGTGTGCAAGGCAAATGCCCTACCTCTGTGCTATCTCTCCAGCCCCCTACAATAACAAAAGAGAATATTCTACAGAAATAATAACTACCACTTTCCAGAAACTTGATAGTTATTAAGCTAAAAACAAGAAAATTACCAATGGGACTGAAGCAACAACAACCAAAAAAACACCGCAAAACAAAGATATATCGTGGGGGAAAAAATACAGTATTCTTTACTATGATGAAGTATTGTTTCATTTGAACACTTCTCATCAAGAGATAAACCAACACTAATGCTATTCCCTATACTACTAGTAAATATATTTAGCAAAAGCCTACAACTACTTCAGTAAGTGTACAGAAGTCTACTTACACATCTTACACATATTCTGAATATAATCAAAATTCTTAAGTAAAAGTGAAACTGAGCCTAAAAGACAAAGTTCAAGTCAAACACCTCCTGCATGTGAGGTTCCTACTATCTATATTAAAAATGAGTCAGAAAGAGAGAAACAGACAAAGAAGGACTGCACTCATTTGTGGAATATAAAATAACATGAGACTGACAACTGAGGACAGTAGATACGAGGGCCAGGAATATTGTTTCATAATTGGAAGTCTGCCTCATGAGCTGGGGGCAAAGGCAGCTGGGATAGAGAAGGGACCACTAAGCCAAAGATGGTTGGAGGGATCATTCGGGTTGGGAGATAAAAGCTGAAAGTAGATAAAGGACCAAACGTGATAGCCTCTCAGTATTGCAAATCATAATGCCCCGAAGTAGAGAGAGAGTAGGGGGAAAATTGTCTGCCAGAGAGGCAGGGGGAGGGTTAGAAAGGGGGGAGGGGCATACCGGGGACATTGGTGGTGGAAAATGTGCACTGGTTGAGGGATGGGTGTTCATTCACTGTATGACTGAAAGCTTTGTAACTGTATCTCCTGCTGATTCAATAAAAAAAAAATGGGTGAAATGACTTATATATCTATTTTAGGACTTAAAGCAAAGTACAAAAATGAGCTTCTCTGGATCTCAAGACAGCACATTGCCAAACTGTTCCGTTCAACTCATGTGACAGCCGAAATACTATCTCTTCCATCACTGATCCATTTGTTATTGACTTTAGAAGCAATGTCTAGCTTAGAGTGACACTACAGACACTCTCCAGAATATTCAGTGAGAGCTCCTAGAGCAGGACATTCCAGCCTGAAACTTGTCCAGCGGTCTGCTTACAATCTCGGTGCCACTATCCCCAGTGCAACAAACTCCCATAGCAATAACAATCAAACGAATCCGGAAGAAGTTAGTTTGGTTGTTCTTGTTGTTTGTTCTTAGTAATTTACGATACTGATGCGTTTACACTTAAAATACAAATCAAATACATTTGCAACGTTATTTACAATACTGTTAACAATAATTAATTCCTTTGAGATAACACAGTCCACAGATATTTCTGCCTCTGGCAAAGGTTGCCCCCTCCAACTCACAGATCTAGGAAGGGTGTTTTTTTAAAACTCAGCTACAAGTTTCTGACAGTTGAGAAGTGGAAATCCCAGAGATTAAAAAAAAACAATAAATAAATGCAAACGTCAGAATCTAACAGGACTGAGCCTTGATACCACCTCTCCAACACTTTCTCAGATTGTACAGGGCACCTGCCTATATAAACAGTTATTGAAGTGTATACAAGGGGGGGAAGGAGAGAGAGAGAGAGAGAGAGAGAGAGAGAGAGAGAGAGAGAGAGAGAGAGAGAGAGAGAGAGAGAGAGAGAGTGTTCACTTGATCTCCTGCAAGTCCCGAAGCACTTAGGACCAAAGCCCTCTCGCCTGTTCCAGTCTGGGCGCGAGTAAACGTCCTCTGCTCCTATTTCAATCTTCCAGGCGTTTCTCCCCAAAGCCCCGACACACGCAGCATCCCTTGAGCATCCCTTGGCCTAGCGCTCTTCCTTTTTCTTCACCGCTCAGGCTCAGCAGACTCCGAGGGAGCCCAGCTGGCACAGCGCGCTCCCCGCCTAGGAGGGTGCAGCGCAGCCGGGGATTCCCGAGGTTGTGGCTTTCCCTCGCGGGAAACTTCAGCGGCCCCCGCCGCGGAGAGGCAAAGGCCATCAACACAGGGGGTGGCAGGGGCCGTGGCGGGTTCCCAGGCCGTGGCCACGGGGAGAAAGGATGCACGGGACCCATGCGTGCCTCACCCACGTGGAGGACGGGGGCAAGGAAGAGCGGGAGGTGCCCTCGGCTCTCGGGCATCCCCTTTCCTGGTGGGGTAACTGGAGGCAGCTGCCCGCCCGACGCCCCTAGCCGGAGTGCGGCGAGACAAGAGTCCAGGGTCGCACGCCTGGAGAGGGGGCCGCGGGGCCAAGAAGCCGAGCCTGGCGCCTGCCGGGACCGTGCCCCGTGCCCGAGAAGGGCTCTCAGCCTCCGACCACGAAGGAAGCGGAGTAGGGCTTTCCAGCAGGCCCCTGGGTGGGTTCCTGGTCCTGGCCACCCACGCCCACCCGCAGAGGGTCCCCCCCGCTGCACACACACACACACACACACACACACACACACACACCAGCGTCCCCGGCTCCGCGCCGCCAGCAAATGGATGTAGCAGGAGATCTGGATCATCTTCATGGATCATCTTCATGGTCCGCCCGCCTCTCGACACACAGCGGCAGGAGGCGAACATGCACCGCGGCCCGGGGACGAGCGGGCGGCTCGGGCGGCGCCACACGCACGTCGGCCGGCGCGCACCGTCCCGAGCCCGCGCAGCTCAGACCCCGCGCGGCGGCGGCCACCGGAGCCAGCGGCCACACTTGCCGGGGGCAGGGCGCGGCGGGCCGGGGCGGCGGGCGCGGCTCCTCCCGGAGCTCCTCCCCCGGTGCGCCTCCCCGCGCCCCTCCCCTGCGCGCCTCCCGGGCGGCTCCTCTGCTCGCTCTCCTCCCCGCCTGGCCGCCGCCTCCCCGGCCAGCCGCACCTCCTCGGCACTGGGCGCGGCCGGGAGACCCCCCACCCCACCCCCGGGGGCGCGCAGAGCAGGGGACCGAGACCGCGGGCGGGGATGCCTGGCGCTCCGCACGGGTCTGCGCGTGCCGCCGGGCCGGCCGCTCCTGCACCCGCTGCTGCTGGGCCCTCGGGGTCGCGCGGGAGCACCCGGTGGCCTCGGGGCCGTGCGAGTAGCGCGGCTCGGCCCTGCGCGGAGATGCTGGACCTCTGGCGAACCCTCGGGAGGCCCCGAGCGCCGGCGAGCCCACCCCGGGCACAGCACTCCAGGAACTGCCTCGGAGGGTGACGGGCGTGCCCCCGACTCCCCCCTGAAGCTTTCTTTCATTTCATGGGCAGAGAGGAGGGGTCTCCGCCGCCCGGGAAGGCCGGGCCTTTCTCCGGAGCCTCCCGGCTCGGTTTCTGCCCGCAGTGCTTTGGGTGCGCGCTAGAGGGACAGGAGAAGGCGCCCGCCGGCCCCCAGCCCACGCCCCCGCCGGCCCCAGCCCGGACTGTCCAGGATGCGACAGGCATGGGTCAGCCTGGGGGCGGGGGCTGCGGAACCTGCTGTCTGCTGACCGGCGCCAGGTGTCAGGGACACGGATTGTCCAGCCCTGAAGACGCCCTGGGGTGCAGCACCCAGCGGCCACGGCCGAACGTGGAGGGCTCTGGGAAGAGGTAGGGTGCTGGGCCCAGGAGTGGAGAGCTGAGGGGGGGTCCCCGCGCCGAACAGGTGGTTAGTGAGAAGTATCGCTACGACTCCTTGCCTGCTGCCGGCCCTGCGGCAGCTGCTCAGAGCCCACCTGCGAGGCTCGCCCTGCCCTGAAGTCCAGCGGATAGGCCCGACCCTCATGCTTAGATGTTCTGGGTCCCAGGACGCAGGTGGCAGGACCTTTTCTCTGCTCCCGATTCCTCCCCCGCTCAGCATCTGCTTCTGTAATCCCGCGTTGCGGCGATTTTTCCAGGCAGAATAGAGTTTATGTAAGAGAGCCTGAGAGTTATTTTTCAGTATTTTGATTATAGGATTGGGCTCTCTATGGTCCACTCGTCCTGGACAGAGGTCTGGGGAGGAGTTGCAGATCTGATCAACGGCACAGCTATTGATCATCTGTACAGCTATTGACACATCTATGGTCATGGAATCTCACTCTCTTCCCGGCTTCCTTGGCGAGCCCCTCTCTGTTCTGTAGCTGAGACGCTGGAATGAGAGGGGACCAGAGGAGAGTCAGACCCAGGAGGCACTGCTGGCCTGACCCCTACAGTGTGGAAACTGCCCCAGGAATAGTGTCATCTCTCCCAACCCACGAGCAAACCTTAAATAATCCAGAGTAGCGACTGTATGCCTCCTCAGGGCGCCTCCCATGGGTCACAAGTGAAAACTGCATGAATGGGGGACATCGCACAAGAACAGATGAGAAGCCAATATGACAGGTGGCCCAGTCAGAGGAAACAAGGTTGGGGGAACACGCTTTCAGAACGGGGTTGAGAAGCATTGATCTGGAGATAAAAATAAATCACCACCCAGCAATAAAACCTTCCTTTTCTGAATTTTTTAAATGTTTATTGAGATTCTGTGGTTTACAATACTGATAATAATAGATTCTCGTGCACAAAATTCCAGCGCCGCACCCATCACCAGTGTACCTTCTCCCTCTCCAAAAGACCCCAAGACCCTCCCCTACAAGCCCCCTGACTCCCAATCAATCGTGTGGATCAGTTCTCCCATTATGTTGCTGTAGGCCTTTGTTGCTACCATATATATATATGTATATTTATACATATATGTATATATGTGTGTCTGTGTGTATAATTAAATTACCTGTGATATATGCAATTCCCACCACCAATGACCAGTGTACCCAATTTCCCTCCTTCCACCCAACCCCACCCCCAGTCAGCCCCTATGGCAAACACTTTTCTTCTCTCTCTCTCTCTCTCTCTCTCTCTCTCTCTCTCTCTCTCTCTCTCTCTCTCTCTCCCCTTTTGGTCATTATGATTTGCAGTACAAGTACTGCAAGGTTATCATATATACCTCTTTGCTTACTTTAGCACTCGACTCTTGTCCAGAGCAACCATTTCCAACTACCATTGTCATGCTGGTCTCTTCTGTATCCTAATTGTCTTCTTCCCCTTTCTCCCCATATGTGACAAGCTTCCAGCCATGGGCCAGTCCTCCTGGCATTCATTTCAGTTGTCTATGGGTAATAGTCTCATATGTGTTTTTATGTCTCCAAAATGAGTGCAGTTTTTCTGTGTCTGTCCCTCTCCTTCTGACTCATTTCACTTGGCTTGATACTTTCTATGTTCATCCGTTTAAAAGCAAATTTCATGACTTCATTTTTTACTAACAGCTGCATAGTATGCCATTGTGTAGATATACCATAGTTTCTTTATCCGGTCATCTGTTCTCAGGCATTTGGGTTGTTTCCAGATTCCTCCACTGTGTAAACTCACACAAGTAGGGGGCACGGCACCCACACGGCGGCGGCTCTATCTCTCCCGCCACCCGCGTTCGGTAGTCTCACCCTTCTACCACCCCGGAGAGTTCAATGGCGATGGTCAGGCGGAGGAAGGAACGAGGGCCAGGCTGGTTGGTATTAGTCGTAGTTTATTCTGATTCTCTCCTCTCCTCCTCAATCTCTCTATCTCTCTGCCCTTGCCCCATCTACTGTCTCCTATATCTCCCCCAGGAGGAATTGGGGAAAACAATTACATAGGTGTGGTCACAATCAAAAGGGGTGGAGATCAACAGGGGTAGAAATCTTAGCCTCAGGGAAGACCGCTCCTAGGACAGATCCTTCCTTAGCAGGAGGACCCACCCTAGAGCAGAATCCCATGGGCGTGCCTCTCCTCTCCTTGTCCGACAAGCATATAAAAATATAATATGAATCATTTTGTATGGATACAGTAAGAAATATCTTAAACTTATAGAATTGCTCTCCTAGGGCCATCTCGATCTCAGACTACGGTGCTCAGGCCAGATAGTCTTTCCCACCCCTAGCAGGATCCTAGTCTTGTCGTTACCTTGGATCATGACAGCATTTGTCCATGATCAAACTCTTATAGTTAAGAATCGTGGCACTTTGGCCTGACCCATTTCGCTGCCAGGGTAGCTCACTGCTTGCCCTGGGTCCATTCAGTCCCTCGTCGGGACCCTGCTTTTGGGGTGTTAGGAACTAAGGGCAACTGAGGCTTAAGTCGAGAAAGATGCCCGGGAGTGAATAATATTCAAGGCCAATCAAATCCTAAGTTACAAAGCATAATGTTAACATTCTTTCTGTATCTATACAAAAAGGATATTACTTTAAGGTAAACTATTCATAAGGCATAAGGAGAGGAAAAGGGCAATATTTCACTCATACATATAAAATCATAGATTTCTGGGAAACTGATCTTACAAATTAACAAAGTCTGATTAAGGGGAAAGCTGATTAACTGGGTGGGAAGGAGAGCATAGGAAAGACTGTTTACATGTAAACACAATGGAAGTGGAAGTGCCTCTGGAGCACTGTGGTGGGTGTAACCAGATAAAACCTAAGCTTCTTGAAGGACAAAGCAATGTTACCCAACACTCCACTCTATCTTTAAGTCCGACATATAAAAGGGATCATACTCCATCTGTCCCATTAAGTCTGACTGATTTCACTCAGCATGATATCCTCTAGTTCCATCCATGTCCAAAATAATACTGAGTTTGTGGCCAGGGGAAATGGGTTAGGAGGACCAGTCAATGGTTGGAACTAAGTACAAGTGTGTGGGGGAAGGGGACTGTGGGTACATAGGATAGAGAAGAGACCAATCTGACAATAATAGCTGGAAATGATCACACTGGACAAGACCTGAAGGTTAAAAGTGGGTAAAAGTATATTCTTGATAACCTTTCAGTCATTATTGCAAACCACAATGCCAAAAAGGAGAGAGACAGAGAGAGAAAAGAAAAACTTCTGCTATAGAGGTAGGCAGGTGGTGGTGGTGGGTGTCAGGAGGGCACCTGGGGACACTGGTGATGGGAAATATACACTGGTGGAGGAATGGGTGTTGGAATACTGTATGACTGAAATACAATCATGAATAGCTTTGTAAGGGTTTATCTCATGGTGATTGAATAAAAAAGTTTTTAAAATTCATGATTCTGTTATTTCTTAGAGTTGCATAATATTACATTGTGTGTACATGTATATAAGGGCTGGAGCGATAGCACAGCGGTTGGGCGGTTGCCTTGCACACAGCCAACATGGCCGACCCGATTTCGATTCCTCCGCCCCTCTCGGAGAGCCTGGCAAGCTACCTGTGATGTATTCAATATGCCAAACACAGTAACAACAAAGTCTCCAATGGAGACGTTACTGGGCCTGCTCGAGCAAATCGATGAACAACGGGAGGACAGTGACAGTGACAGTACATGTATATATATATGTATACTTTTGCTACATATATATATATATACATATACATATACTACAAGATGGTCAGACTTCTTCGTCAAGACCCTAAATGATCGGTTTGAGGCTCTGCATGTTGCTAGAACGAACAGATACCATTGGGCTACGCTAGCACTCAACCGGGATGAATGGAGACGTTACTGGCACCCGCTCGAGTAAATCGATGAATAACAGGGATTAAGTGATTAAGTGATATATATAATCAAATATATATATAATCAAATTACCTGTGAGATATACATTTCCTGAAATTTGTACCTTTATGCTCATTGCAGCACTGTTCACAATAGCCAGAATCTGGAAACAACCCGAATGCCTGAGAACAGAGGACTGGTTCAAGAAACTTCGTTACATCTACACAATGGATTAGTATGCTAGGAGAGATGAAGTCATGAAATTTGCTTATAAGTGGATAGACACGGAGAGTATCATGCTAAGTGAAATGAGTCAGAAAGAGAGCGACAGAAAAGAAGAACTGCACTCATTTGTGGAGTATAAAATAACATAACATGAGACTGACACCCAAGGACAGTAGACACAAGGGCCATAAGATTGTTCCACAGATGGAAGCCTGCCTCTTGGATGGGGGGGGCGGGGAAAGAAGGCAGCTGGAATAGAGAAGGGATCACTAAGAAAATGATGGTTGGAGGGATCGCTCAGGAAGGGAGATGTGTGCTGAAAGTAGGTAAAGGACCAAACATGATAACGTCTCAGTATCTGTATTGCAAACCATAATGCCCAAAAGTAGAGAGTATGGGGGAAATTTCCAGTGAGGCAGAGGGAGGGTGGGGAAGGGGGGTATACTGGGGAGATTGGTGGTGCACTGGTGGATGGATGGATGTTTGAACATTGTGTGATTGTAACTCAGACATGAAAACTCTATCTCATGGTGATTCAATTAAAAGAAAAATAGAAAGAGAAAGACATTTCTCACTACCAATGACCAGTGTACTCAATTTCCCTCCTTCCATCCCACCTCCATTCCCAGTTGGCTCTCTTATACACTTTTCTTCTCTCTCTCTCTCTCTCTCTCTCTCTCTCTCTCTCTCTTTTCTTTTGTCATTATGATATATACACGTATATATACATATATATATAGAGAGAGTTGTTTTCGTTTTGGAACTACACTTAGCTGTGCTCAGGGCTTATTTCCAGCTCTGTTTGCACGAATCATTCCCGGAAGTGCTTGGGGATCATATGGGATAGCAGGGATCAAATCCAGATTATTTCCACGCGAGACAAATGCCCTACCCACTGTACTATCACTCCTACCCTACCAACAATTTCTTGATCCATTCATTTGTAGTTGGGTGTTGGGTTGTTTCCATATCTTAGCTATTGTACAAAGTGTGGTGATGAACATAAGTGTGCAGATATACTTTCAAATTAATGTGTTTAGAGGAGAGTTAAGAAAAATGGTATTAATGGGTCATATAGGACTTCTATTCCTAAATTTTTTATAGATCTCCATATTACTTTCCAGAGAGGCTGAACCAAATTACATTCACACCAACACTCGATAAGGGCTCCTTTCTCACTACAACCTGGTCAACACTGTCTGTTTCTAGACTTGTGGATATGTGTCATTTTCAAAGTTCTGAAATGATATCTCATTATTGTTTTGATTTGCATTTTCCTGGTCATAAGTTACAATGAGAAATTTTTGATATCCCAGATGGCCATACATATGTCTTCTTTGGGAAGGTGTCTGACAACCCATCCTTTTAAAGTTACAGGACTGGGGATGGAGCAATAGCATGGCAGGTAGAGCATTTGTCTTGCACGCAGCTGATTCAGGTTTGATCCCCAGCATCCCATATGGTCACCTGAGCACTGCAAGGAGTAATTCCTGAGTGCAAAGCCAGGAGTAACCCCTGTGCATCGCAGAATGTGACCCAAAAAGCAAAAAGGAATAATAATAAAAATAAAGTTACAGAACTATTATTATTGTACTGACATTTGGCTCCAAAAAAACCAATTTCCCAGTTTCTCATGTTCATATTATAAAGTTGTATATCACATTTCAAGAAAGCAGAATAAGATCAAGAAGTTGGGAAAGAAAAGTACAAGTCAAATGACTCCCAGTCTAGAATTGCAAGCAATAGAATTTTGAGGATATAAGAAAAATCGGGGAATGGCTGTCTGGCTTGGTTTGGAATGAAAGCTGAAATTCAGCCAATATATAAGGACTCTGTAACCCTGATAAAGCAGCAAAGAGCCACGTGTGGTAATATAGATCAATGATCTTCAACTACCAGACCATGACTAGTGCTGGTCCCCAGGTTTAGAAAAAGTGAAAACCAATACTCTATGGTCTTGGCTTACGCAGGTCCCTGGATTGATGCAATTTTGCAGGTGTTGAAGAATAGATTGAATAAACTCTGACCTAAACTAATGTACCCACTGAAAACAAGGCTTTGGAAAATCAAGTGTCCATTTCCCAGAAAAACTAACATGAAAAGCAGAGGATTTCAAAGAACAGATGCAAGAAATGAGTTTGAAACTTGTCCTAAATAAAACAATGAATGAAACAGTGTCCTTAATTTTCAGGTCAAGCCTTTAAACATTTATATTCTTCCCATGATGATACAAATAGAATTTAGTAATATAAAAGGTTAAAACTACTGAAACAAAAAACTACAGGCAAACTAAAAACTTAAGTGAAGTATAACCTTTACCAGACTTCACATATGTAAGGGTCATCATGAAGGAATGGGTAGAAAGAATAGGGATGGGATTGAATGAGAGGTGTTGTATGATTCCTAGTTCTTGCCAAATATTAGCAAGAACATGCAGAAACAGGGACTCGTGAGCTTATTGGCCATTAATATATCTTCATTTTTGGTTTTTGCTTTTTAGATGTTTTGTTTGGTTGGAGGACCACACCAAGCAATACTCAAAACTTGCTCCTGGCTTTGTGTTCAGGGATCACTCGTGGAGCACTCCGGGGAGCATCTGAGCTGCAAGGGAGTGAGCCTGGGTCAGACACATACAATGCAAGCACCCTACCCACTGTATTATGGCTCTAGCCTCTCTTTTGCCTTGCTTTATTTTGTTTTGGAATCACACCTTGTGGTGTTCAAGACTTACTCCTGGCTCTGAGCTCAGGGACCACTCCTGGCAGTGCTTTAGGAACCATATATGCTGTCAGAGATCAAGTTGAGATCACCTGTGTGCAAGGCAAGTGTCCTACCCACTGTATTAACTCTCTGAACCCTAGTATCTCTTCTTCAGAAAAAGTGTGTATTCAAGTCACATTTCAAACTTTCAATAATTTTTTTGGTTCTTGCCATTGATATTAAGAGTTCTTGGCAAATTCTGTTCCACAGAAATTTTGAAATGATTGCATTTAGTTTGCTCTTCTTTTATAAAATACTTAATTCTATAGTATTTCTAATCCACATAATTTAGAATGCATTCCTTTTTTACTCTATTGACAGTGGCATTAAATGCACAAACTTTTAATTTTTCATTAAAGTTGCCTATTTCCTTTCTAAGCCATTCATTGTTAGTAGTGAGCTGTTTAATTTCCAGGTGTTTGATTTGATTTTCTGTTTGTGTGTGTGATTCACTTCTATTTTCAGGGCATCATGATCTGAGAAGATCGTTGAAACAGTTTCTAGCTTCTTAATTTTATGTAAAAGTTATGTTTTGTGGCCCAGCATGTGGTCTATCTTGGAGAATGCTCCATGAACACTTGAGAAGAATGTGTATTCAGCTTTTTGAGGATGAAGTGTCCCGTATATATATGTACTAAGCCCCTCTCTTCCATTTCTTCCCTCAGATAAAGTCCTTGTTGAGCTTGAGTCTGGTTGATCTATTGGAAGGTGATAAAGTGGTGTTAAAATCTCCAACTAGTATTGTGTTGCTATCGATGCCTTTCTTCAAGTCAATGAGTAGTTGTTTTAGGTATTTCGTCAGTCCCTCTTTAGGTGCATATGCATTTAGGAGTGTGAGTTCCTCCTGATGTTCAGATCCCTTGATCAATAAGAAATGACCTTCACTGTCTCTTGTGACTGTCTTCAGCCTAAAATCAATGTGATCTGATACCACTATGGCTACCCAAGCTTTTTTGAGGGAGTAGTTTGCCTGTAGAATTGTTTTCCAGCCTTTAACTTTCAGTTTGTGTTTGCTCTGACTGTTGAGATGTGTTTCTTGTAGGCAGCACAATGTTGGGTTCAATTTTCTGATTCATCTGCCACTCTGTATCTTTAAATTGGTGTATTTAGCCCCTGATGTTGAGCGAGATCATTGTTATGGGGTTTTGAGCCATCTTTCTGCTGAAGTTTGATGTATTTGAGGGGCTTATCTTACCTTAAAACAGCTTGTTTCGTTGTTCTTGTAACCATGGTTTTGAGTCTATGAAGTTCCAGAGTTGTTGTTTGTCTGTAAAAATGTGTGTTGTTTCTTCTGATATGATATGAATGTGAGTCTGAGCCAAACTGGGTAAAGTATATTTTGTGATGCGTTTATTTTATTGAGTTTTTTCACTATATCTCACCATTGTCTTTGGACCCTGAGTTTTCATCATATAAGTCATCTGTGAATCTTTTTTTTTAATGTAGGAGTACTGCTACTTATTCAGCCACGGATTAGCTGATTTAATTGTGCATGAACTCCACCTTACTTTTTTTTTTCATTTTTTTTATAATTTTATGTATTGAATCACCGTGAGAGCAGTTACAAAGCTTTTGGGTCTAAGTCTTGGTCATACAATGAAACACCCATACCTTCACCAGTGCCCATTCTCCACACCCAATAACCCCAGTATACCCCTTGTCCCACACCCTCCCCCTACCTGTGGGGCATATAATTTCCACATTACTCTCTCTCTCTACTTTGATCACATTCAATATTTTGACACCAGACCCGCCAGTATTATTTGAGATTTGACCCAACACTCAGATCTGCCGAAAAGGCAACAGTAGACAATTTGTTTTCTATTGCTGGTTACATATGATGTCGCGTGGCTGCAGTAGTGGCTGCGCGATTTTAAAATTCCGAAGTTTTAACACTTAAATCTGGAGGGATTTCTGCCAAAACCTGCTGGGTTCTGAGATTTGCTCCTGAGTCTCTGGGATCATGGCCATTAAGCAGCTTGATCAGGAGCCAGAAAGGCCATTCGTGGGTGATGACTTGGGGTCTCTTTGGGGTGGGAAGAACAGGATCGGCTCCACTCCCGTCCCGTGAGGCCCAACATGTCTCGTCACTGCAGGCCCAAACCTGACTATCCAATGGCCTCTGGACGATGATGGTCACCGAGCCGCCAAGGGCAAGCAGGCGGAGGGACAACACCCTTCCCCGCCCCCCCGGGGTGGCCGGGCAACAGTAACCTACTGTGTGATCCAGACGCACTTCTGCCAAAAATTGCTGGGTTTAGAGATTTGTTTTTGAGTCTTTGGGATCATGGCCATTAAGCAGCTTGATCAGGAGCCAGAAAGGCCGTTCATGGGCAGTTGGGGTCTTGTTGGGGTGGGGAGGAAAGGACCGGCTCCACCCCCATCCCATGAAGCCCAAAATGTTTCGTCACTGTGGGCCCAAACCTGACTGTCCAATGGCCTCTGGAGCATGATGGCCACTGAGCCACCAAGGGGGAGCAGGCGGAGTGACAACACCCTTTCCCCCCTGGGGTGGCCCAGTGACAGTAACCTACTATGGGTTCCGGGCACATTTCTGCCAAAGCCACTGGGTTTCGACCTTTGTTTCTGATTCTCTGGGATCATAGCCATTAAGCAGCTTGATCAGGAATCAGAAAGGCCATTTGTGGGCCATGACTTGGGGTCTCGTTGGGGTGGGGAGGACAGGACTGGCTCCACCCCCATCCCTTGAGGCCCTGCATGTCTTGTCACTGCGGGCCCAAACCTGACTGTCCAGTGGCCTCTGGAGAATGGCTGCCACCGGGCCGCCAGGGGGAGCAGGCCAAGGCACAAAACCTATTCCCACCTGGGTTGGCCCAGCACCGGTAACCTACTGCAGAGACCGGACGCATTTCTGCCAAAAGCCGCTGGGTTTCGAGATTTGTTTCTGAGTCTCTGGGATCATGGCCATTAAGCAGTTCAATCAGGAACCAGAGAGGCCATGCCTCCAATTATATAGCTGAGCTTGAAGTGGTTTGCCACTTACCTAACTTTTGGCCATTTACTTTCTTGGTAAACTTTGCCCCGAGTTTTTAGGGTCTGGCCAAAGGCACAGCAGCAATTTTGGGGTATCTGGAAGTCTGAAGGTGCCATCAGTCTGCTGATGCACTCGCCTCACAGGTATAGGTTGACCTGCTGGCGGCACCATACTCCCCTCATCTGTGAATCTTAAGGATGCTCCTTTATAAGCAGTTTCTTTCTTTGATCTTGCAGCTTTCAGAATTTTACCTCTATCTTTGGTTTTCATCATCCTGATAGGGATGTGTCTTGGAGTATTTTTATCTGGATTTTTTTTACTAGTACCCAGCCTTCTGAATCTGCTCACGTGTGCTCTTCAGCTCTGGGAATGTATCAGCAATGATGCCTTCGACAATTTCTTCATTAGGGTTTTCTTTCTGTCCCTCTGGGACTCCAATGTTTCTTATGTTATTCCTCTTGGCTACATCCCAAATTTCTCTTAACATCTGCTGGTTTATTTTGAGGCTCTTTTCCATTTTCTGCTGTTGTCTGGAGATTCTCTGAAACTCACCTTAGAGCTCACTGATTCTGTCCTTAGCAGCTGTTACTTTACTGCTGAGACCTTCCACTGAGTTTTTAAATTCACTACCAGGCTTTTTAGATTTTTCATTTCTGTTTGTAATTTTGTTTGTGTTTTCCTCATTTATGCTCTCAAATCCTCTTGTATTTTACTTGTGGTTCATTCCGTTGTTTCACTTAGCTCCCTAAGCATTCTCATTAGTTCCCTTCTAAATTCCAGGATATACAAGACATTTATAGAATTGTACAAGAAAAAATCCTCCAATCCCATCAAAAATTGGGGAGAAGAAATAAACAGAAGCTTCCTCAAAAAAGAAATACAAATGGCCTTTGGTACTTAGAAAAATGCTCTACATCACTAATCAGCATAAAGTCTCAAATCAATACAACAATGAGATATCATGTCACATCACAGAGACTGGCACACATCAAACAGAACAAGAACAACCAATGGTACTCTCTTTCATTGTTGGTGGGAATGCCGACAGGTATAGCCTTTTTGGAAAACAGTATGAGCATTTTTTAAAATATGACCCAGCAATGCCACTTCTGGGAATATATTCCTAGAGTGCAAAAAAGCACAGTAGAAATGACATCTATATCTGTACGTTCATTGCAGCACTGTTTACAATAGCCAGAATCTGGAAACAACCTGAGTGACTGAGAACAAATGACTGGTTAAAGAAACATTGGTACATCTACACAATGAAATACTATGCAGCTGTTAGGAAAGATGAAGTCATGAAATTGGCTTAGAAGTAGATGATCATAGAGAATGTGAAGTGAAATGAGTCAGAAAGAGGGACAGACATAGAATGACTGAACTCATTTATTGAATCACTTGTATCACTTGTCATCCCATTATTAATTGATTTGCTCAAGCAGGCAACAGTAACGTCTCCATTCATCCCTGTCGCGTGCTATTGTAGCCCAATGACATCTGCTCGCTCCAGGAACACAAAGAGCCTCAAACCGTTTGTTCAGGGTTTTGACAAAGAAGTCTGACCATCTCGTAGGCGGTGGCGATGCATCCTGTTGACATCCTGAGGAATCCAGTCGGTAATATCTCTAGTCCAGTGGTCATCTCTAAATCGCATTACATGTCCAGCCCATCTGATTTTCGACACCTTGGCAACAAGACAGCGTCCCTGATTCTCTATCATCAACGGAGGTTGGAACTCTGGATTCCTTCTCTCACATGAGTGAACCGTGGTACTCCAAGCATAGCTATTTCGATTCCTCTTTGGGTGATCCAAATAGAATTCTCATTCTGTTTTCATAGGGCCCAGATCTCTGAGGCATATGTTAGTGCAGGAAGAATGGTGGAGTTGGAGTTGAGAAGATGTGCCCAGAGCTGGAGGTTCTTTGTCCTCTCTACAACTTCTTCAACGCTCTTGAAGGAGCTCCATGCCACTCTCATCCCCTGTGCAGTTCTGGTGCCAAGTTGTTCCTCATGTTGAGTTCTCCACCGAGGCACACATAGCTGCTGCATTCAAAGATGTTTGTTCTGTTGAGAACAAATGGAATGTCAGGGACTAGTTTGTTTTTTATGGACATTGTCTTGGTGATATTCAGTCCGACCTTTCCACACTCATGGTTGAAGTCGGCCAGTATTTGTACCGCCTGGCTAATGTTTGGTGTTATGAGAATGATGTCATCAGCAAAACGGAGGTGGTGCAGTTGCCGACCGTCTATCTTCACTCCCATTTCTTCCCATTCCAGTCGTCGCATGACGTTCTCGAGGGTGGCATTAAAGAGTTTCGGTGAAATGGTATCACCCTGCCAAACCCCCTCTCATTATGTCTATGATCACTTCCTTGTAGAATGGTGAGATCCTGGTGGTGAATCCGTAATATAGCTCTTGGAGGATTCTGATGTACTAAGTTTGAATGCCCTATTTGTCTAGGGCTTTGATGACCGCTTCAGTCTCAACAGAATCAAAGGCCTTCTTTAAGTTAATGAATGTTAGACAGAGTGGCACTCTCATAAAACCTCAATGAGCTTGGTCACTGTGTGGATATGGTCAATCATGCTGAGTTCTTTTCGGAACCCGGCTTGCTTGCATGGTTGTCCTCCATCTAGTGTTCTGCCTATTCTATTCAGGATGACTCAACTGAACAGCTTGTAGATGATGGACAACAGGCAGATTGGGCGATAGTTGCCAATGTCGTGGATGTTTCCCTTCTTGTACAGTAGAATGATCCTGCTGATTTTCCATTGGGACAGAACCTTGCATTCAGATAGGTAGCATGTGAAGAGCCAAGCCAGTGTATTGACGATAACTGGTAGCATATTCTTCAGGTGTTCAGATCTGTACAGGTCTGGAATGGGTGCTGTACACTTCTTTACCAACCAAATGGCATGTCAGATTTCAGTGGGAGAGCGTTGGGGACAACATATACAAACTGCGGAATTTGGTATGTGGGCTTGTGGAGGTGGCTGTCTAAGACATCTGTGTAGAACTCGTGGATAATCTTCTCCATTGCCCTTCTGGAAGATGTGATCCATCAGGATGTTGGAGGGCAGTCATCTTGATCTTATTATAGTTGGCAAAGGACAGGCGAGCATTACGAATATTTTTCCCGGCTTCTGCCATATTGGCCAACACTGCTGCTCTTCTCTCTTTGAGGTCTTCCTTTATCGCTTCTCTGCACATTTTTGTGAGCTCAGACATTAGCTTGTGGTTCCCTGAGGCTCATGCCAAACCACTTTGGCGAATGAGCTAAAGAGTTTCCGAATCCAGGCATCTTTTTGTGGCTTTCACACTCTCGGCATTCCTCATGCAGTCACGGAGGTGCTGAACCAGTTGATGGTATGCCTCGTCAATGTTGTCAATGATGGCATCTTCCCACGTTACCACAATAGTGCCAAAGAGCTCCCAGTTGGTAGTCATTCTGAAAGTTCTCTTCTTAAACTTTGTAGTCCTTTCTCCCCACTCTGTGAAGTAGAATTTTGCACAAAGGAGACGCTGGTCTGATCCCGTTTGGAATTTTATAACAATAGTGACATCGGTCAGGCAAAACCGATGATTGAATATGATGTGGTCAATTTTGCTGTGGAATTTTCCACCAGGAGACTCCTATGTCCAACATTTAGATTCGACCTTCTGGAACTGTGAGTTACCATGGATGATCTTGGTCGACATGATGAACTCAGACAGTCTTTCACCCTGTTCATTCCATTCTAGGCCATGGGTCCTGATCTGGAGTTCTTCGGCTGATCTTGGTCCTATCTTGGCATTAAAATCACCAACAATGATCTTGTAGAAGGTGCGGTCTTCGTCATAGAACTTCTCCAGCTCAATGTAGAACTTCTTAATTTATTCTTCATCGTAGTTGGATCTTGGTGTGTAGACAACGAAGCTAGAAACTGCTGGCAGTGAGCCACATATATTCAAGTGTAATCATCCGATTCGGGTTGTTAGGCATTTGAATGAATCAGTGCTCATGGTCAAGTTTGTGTTGATAAGGACACCAACAGCACTGATGCCTCTATTGTCGCATATTCTGAGGAACAGTTCTTCTCCAGTGTCAAAAATGGCATGGTGTGATTGATGCCTTCTCGTCTCGGTCAGACCAATGATGTCATACTTGATCTTCTGTGCTTGCACCATCAGGTCCTCAATGGACTCTTCCAATGCCAGTGTATGTGCCTTGAAAGTACAGACAGTCATTTTAGTCCTTATTCATTTTGGCAGCCTAGTTCGTCCCTGAGAGTTCAACAGCTTCTCCTTGCTCATCCTTCTTAATGCTGCCATATTGGGGGCTCTTTCAGGATCAAGGGGGATGAGACCCATTGCTTTTACTGTTTTTGGCATATCGAATATGCCACGGGTAGCTTGCCAGGCTCTACTGTGTGGGCAGGATACTCTCGGTAGCTTGCCATACTCTCCGAGAAAGATGGAGGCTTTTAGGGCGGCCTCTAATCGCCCTTACAGGTGTTCCCATGGTTCACACCGTGTTTGAGCGTCATCAAATATGGTGCAGAGAATGGGTATTAAGTATCTTATTACGTGTCTGGAAAGCGGCCTGGAGTGTGGTGATGGCTGGGTAGTGGAGGTAGTGGAGGTTGGCCAATGAGGTATTTATCTGGCACCAGCAGGGTGGGTCTTCTGGTTGTGGTCCCTGAGTCACTGGAGATTGTTGGAAGCAGGCAGAGGATCTCTGTTTCCGGGTCCCATTGAGCCTGGAGTCCAAGGTCACAAAGGTCCACTTTTCCTGATTCTGTGGGGCTTCACTCATGTGTGAAGCTCGCCCTAAGCACCGGGAAAGTGGCCTGGAGCATGATGGCGACTGGGTAGTGGAATTTATTTATGGAATATGAATATAAAATATCATAATATCCTAACACCCAAGGACAGTAGAGACAAGGGCCAGAAAGATTTCCTATAGTTGGAAACCTTCCTTATGAGCTTGGGGAGAAGGCAGCTGAGATAAAGAAGGGATCTCTAAGTCAGCGATAGTTGGAGGTACCGCTTAGGATGGGAGATGTGTGCTGAATATAGATAAAGGACCAAACATGATGGCCTTTCATTATCTGTATTGCAAACCATAATACCCATTGTAGGATAGCATTGGTTTGTCCTTTCTGCCTTACCACAGGGAGCTTAACTTTATTGGGTTGCACCCATTCACAATGCTCCTGAGGCACTCCCATTCCCTGTGTTTATCTGTAAACTCTTTGTTTGTGTTATGCTTCTCCAATAGGTCAATCACCTTTATCTCCTAATCAGACTCTGTTAACTTGTAAATATTGCTTTTCTCTCTCCTTATATCCTTTGCATAATTAATTCAAATCAATGTCCTTTTTGTATAGACACAGAAGACATTTAATGCTATGCTTTTGTAACTTGGGAGTTAATTGACTCCAAATAATATTCACTCCTGGGCATCTGTTTTCTCAACTTAAGCCTCAGTTGCCCTTAGTTCCTAGCATCCCAAAAGCAGGGTCCTGACAAGGGACTGGATGGACCCAGGGCAAGCTGTGAGCTACCCTGGCATCGAAATGGGCCAGGTAAAAAAGCCATAATACTTAACTGTAAGTTAAGAGTATGATCATGGACAAATTCTGTGATGGTCCAAACAGTAACAACTGGAGTAGGACCAGGGCTGGAACAATAGCACAGCGGTAGGGAGTTTGCCTTGCACACAGCCAACATTGCCGACCCAAGTTCGATTCCTACGCCCCTCTCGGAGAGTCCAGCAAGCTACCGAGAGTATCTCGCCCGCACAGCAGAGCCTGGCAAGCTACCCGTGACGTATTCGATATGCCAAGCACAGTAACAACAAAGTCTCCAATGGAGACGCTACTGGGCCCGCTTGAGCAAATCGATGAACAACGGGAGAACCGTGACTGTGACTGTGGATTAGGACCCTGCTAGGGTTAGGAAAGATTAATCTGGCCTGAGCACTGTAATCTGGGATCTATAGTGAGATGTCACCAGGAGAGCCACCCTACAAGCTTAATGTATCTTTTACTGTATCCATACAAAATAACTAATATTGAACTACACTGTCCTCCCATTGTTCATCGATTTGCTCAAGCTTGTCCAGTAACGTCTCCATCGTGAGACTTCTTGTTACTGTGTTTGGCATACTGAATACTCTCGGTAGCTTGCCATGCTTTCCGAGAGGGGCGGAGCAATCGAACCTGGGTCGGCCGGGCTGGCTGCGCACAAGGCAAATGCCCTACCACTGTGCTATCACTCCAGCCACAACTAATTAATATTAAGAAGTAGAATTAACGGGACTGGAGAGATAGCACAGCGGGTAGGTCGTTTGCCTTGCACGCGGCCAACCCGGGTTCGATTCCCAGCATCCCATATGGTCCCCTGAGCACCGCCAGGAGTAACTCCTGAGTGCAGAGTCAGGAGTAACCCCTGTGCATTGCCAGGTGTGAACCCCCCCACCCCCCCACCCCCGCCAAAAATGAAGAAGTAGAATTAAGATGAATGTTTAAATGGTTACTGAAAGGAGAAAAAACCCTAGATGGTATTTTGCCCTTGAGCCATATTTCCTGGCTACAGGAGATCAAGAAGGGCTTTCATATGTTGATTGTGCACCAGACCTAGGTGTGGTTGCTACCCTCAATGCTGGGAGGTTGGGAGACTAGAGAGAGACCAAGGTGGGGCGTCAAAACGCAGAGAGCTAGCAATGCAGACAGGAGGAGACATGAATGAGGGACAGTGTGAGACCGGAATAGCGAGCTTAGTGAGATTGGAACAGGCATGTGGGGAGAATAGAATAAATGGCTACTGATCACCAACCAGCCTGGCCCTCGTTCCCTCCTTTGTCCACCCATGGTATCGGCCGTCCCTGGTGGGCAAGCTGCATTAGACCACTGAACGCAGGCAGCGAGAGACAGACAGCTGTGGGATCCTAGTGGCTTAGTGATTTCACAACACATAAGTAGAGAGAAGTAGGAAATTGTCTACTATAGAAGAGGGGGGAGGGCAGCTCGGGGCGGGGAGGGATACTGGGGACATTGGTGGTGGAAAATGTGCACTGGTGGAGGGATGGGTGTTTGATCATTGTGTGATTGTAACCCAAACATGAAAGCTTGTAACTGTCTCATGGTGATTCAATAAAATTTTAAAAATGCTAATGTTTTGAGATCATAATGTAACCTTTATATAAGTTCCAGACTTTTCCTTTGTAAAAACTGAAAGGTTATTTCTAATAGACCTAATTAAAAACATTCTCCATTGAAAAAAAAGTATCCAAGATCCTCAACTAGTATCTTTATGTATGTGCACTATGCATCATCCATAGGAAACTATCCTTCCTCTTAGCATTCTAATTTCTACAATCAAGGACCAATTCTCTTGTCTTGTTACTCTACCAAAGATTATTGAATACATCTGGTATTTATGCTCTCCCTCTGATTTACGTCACTTAACATAGTACTCTTCAATTCCATCCATGTTGCAGCAAACTGTATGATTCATCCTTTCTTGTGGATTCATAATGTCACGCACAACCTCTATATCTATCTCTCTGTTGCACTGTAGCACTGTCCTCCTGCTGTTCATCGATTTGCTCGAGCGGGCCCAGTAACATCTCCATTTTTTTTTTTTTTTGCTTTTTGGGTCACAGTCGGCAATGCACAGAGGTTATTCCTGGCTCAGAAATTACTCCTGGTGGTGCTCGGGGGACCATATGGGATGCTGGGAATCGAACCCCAGTCGGCTGCGTGCAAGGCAAACACCCTACCAGCTGTGCTATCGCTCTAACCCCAACATCTCCATTTTGAGACTTGTTGTTACTGTGTTTGGCATATTGAATACGTCACGGGTAGCTTGCCAGGCTTTGCCATGCGGGCAAGATACTCTCAGTAGCTTGCCGGGCTCTCTGAGAGGGGCAGAGGAATTGAACCCGGCTCACCCGGGCCAGCCGCATACAAGACAAATGCTCTACTGCTGTGCTATCGCTCCAGCCCATCTCTCTGCTCCTGAACATTAAAGTTATTTCCATATCCTTGTTATTTTACTAAGCACTGCAATAAATATAGGTGTTCACGTATCTTTTTAAATATATATATTTTTTTATATTTTGGTAGTTGATGCCAAGAAGTGAAACTGCTGCATCATATGGGAGCCTTATTCTTTTTGGAGAAATCTGCATTGTTTTCCACAGCAACTGGACCATACAAAATGCCACCAGGTAAAGAGACTTGTTTTCTTTTCTTTTCTTTTTTTATCACATCACCACCTGTGAGTTTAAAATGTGGGTGTATGACACTTGCATTTGGTAGCCAAGAACTGCCCCTCCCCGACACACACACCAGCCTCCTCAGCAGAGGAACAAAGAGTCCAGGGACCACAGACTGATGGTCAAAATGCCCTTTTAATGCGAGCTGTTAGCACACTTAGAGCAGATCTGATAGGGTTCTATGTATAGGACTGCATGTAGGTGTGATTGATCGTTTACAGAAACAATTCTCTTGGGGGCATTAACCTAGGAGACACTCTCTCTCCCAGGCACTATATGCAGCAATTCATCCAGGGGTGGCAAGCATTATATTGCTTTTCTCTTTCCCTAGCTACAAGTAAATATTAAACAATTAAGTTTAATTCTTATTAATACTTGTGGTTATTTGGATAAACACAGTAAGAGATATAGATTCCAAAACTTGAGGACTTGCTCGGGATGCAAGATGCATGCTGAAAGTAGATTATAGACCGAACACGATGGCCACTCAATACCTCTGTTGCAAACTACAATACCCTGAAGGAAAAAGTGAGCAAAAGGGAATGCCCTGCCACAGAGGCAGGGTGGGGGGGGGATGGGGTGTGGAGGTGGGAGGGCTACTAGGATTATTGATGGTGGAGAATGGGCACTGGTGGAGGGATGGGTACTGAATCATTGTAAAACTGAAACCCAAGCACGAAAGTTTGTAAGTCTACAACTGTACCTCATGGCGTTTCACTAATAAAATTTAAAAAAACCTTAGTCCCAGACTAGGTCCTCAGGCCAGTTTAGTTCTTCCTTACACATGGGGGTCCTATCTTTAAAGTCATAAAGGCTTACATCAAGACATGCTTTTATGCTTCTAGATTGTCTCATTTCAATGCTTTGCCGCCCCCCCCAGGTCCATCCCAGTCCGGTGGCAGGACCTCCCTTTTGGGGTGTTAATAAGAGTACAGCCTAATATATTAAGGAACCACGTACTCCCTATGGCAACCACAGCTTGAGACGTGTAATTATGATGGATGCCCAAGAGTAGAAATATTTCAAAATCAATTGACTCCCAAATAGTAGAAGCATGGCATTAATGGCCTTTCTATGCCGAGCAAAGAACATTACTCTATAGTAAAATATGAAAAGGCTATAGGAGAAATAGTAAGGCAAATAATTCACTACAAAGTCCAGAGTTACCAGAAAGTTTTGACTTATAAATAACCAAGGCTGAACTTAGGATATGTAACAATGAGAGGTAAAGCACAAAGGAAAAGTTAAGGATCAACTCAATGGATTAGAGGTGCTCATAAGGGCGCTGTATGTTCCTCTGGTGGGGTGAGAGGAAGGGGCAATTCACTGACAAAGCCTAAAGCCTTCCAACAAGCACCAACACTGTTTTTTGCCCCATGTTCTTGGTATTCTCAATGGCATGAGATGACAGCTAGTTATCATTTTAATTTGGATTTCCCTGATAATAATTAACAGACACTTTTTATACACCCATAAACCATCTGTATGTCTTCTTTGGAAAGGGTCTATTCATCTCCTTAGCACATTTATTGAAGTTGGTGGATTTGTTTTGTGTTGAGCTTCTAGGTGCTTTATTAGCAGTTGGATACCTTGGATATTTAAGTCATTATCTAATGTATTGTTCTCAAGTGTTTTCTCACATCCAGTAGGGCGCCTTAATATATTAGCCTGTACTCCTATTGTCATGCAAAACTTTAAACTCTGATTTGATCCTTTTTGCTTATTTTTGCTTTTTTTCTTTTTGTATTTTTCTCTGGAATCAAATTGTTGAGGACACTTTTGATAACCAGATCCTGAAATGTTTTCTCTTTTTCTTCTATGTATTTTATGGATTATGATCTAATCTCTAGGTCTTTAATACACTTTGAATTAACCTATGTGTATGATGTGAGATATGAATCCATTTTTTTCTGCATGTGGTTGTCCAGTTTTCCCACTACCATTTGTTGAAGAGGGTTTTCTTGCTCTACTTCATTCACCAAGCTTCTTATTGTAGATTGATATCCATAGGCTTTAAGATGTATTTCTGTGCTTTCAATTCTAGTCCAGAATCAAGAAAGGTCAGGCCTTATTTTAGTACCATGTTTTCTTTAATTGCCATAAATTTACAGTGTAATTTTGTCAGAAAATGCAATAGCTTCCATCTTCTTTCTCATAATGACTTCTGTCATTCAGAGAAATTTATATTCCATGCAAATTTTGTATTGTTTGTTCTGAGGTCTTAAAGAATGTCTTTGGAATTTTGATGAGAATTGCATTAAATATGTATAATTGTGTCAAATTATACAAATTGTATTGTATTAAGTATGTCTGGGTAGAATTGTCATTTTGAGAATGTTAATTCTTCCAATCCATGAACATGGAATATATTTCCATTTCCTTATGTTCTCATCTATTCCTTTCATAAATGGCATAGTTTTCAAGGTACAGGTGTCTCACATATTTTATGTTGATCCTTAGGTATTTGATGTTTTCAGACACTATTTTAAATGCATTGGTCACTTTTATCTCTTTTCTTGTAGATAATTATTTGCATAAATAATATGGGGGATTTAGGTGTATTGATTTTTTAACCCACTTTTTTGCTATACTAGTCTATTTTTTTTTAAAAAAATAGTGGAATCTTTAGGGGTTTCTTATATACATTTTCATGTATGTGAAAATAATGATAGTTTGGCTTGTATCCCTTTGAAATTATTTATTTGTTGAAACAGGTATTTGTAAAATCTTCAGAGTTTTCTACCTATAAGAGCATACCACTTGATATCTGAAAATAGAGGTGATTTCACTTCTTCAAAATTTAGATTTTTGAAGAAATATACATTTTTCTTACCCACTTGCTCTGCCTCTAACTTCTAGTACCCTTTTAAAGAGAAGTGGCAGGAGTGGACGTTGCTTGCCCTGCTCCTGACCTTAGCTCAGTGTTTCATAATCATGTATAATCTCACTGTGTGTTAATCATATAAAATTTTTATTCTGTTGAGTAGTTTTCTCTTGTGTGTAGTTTTATTTAGTATATTTATGTTGAAAAAGTGTTAAACTTCATCAAATGCTTTTTTATATATTTAACATGATCATGCTTTTTTCTTCCATTTTTATTAATGAAAGAAAAAGGTATCACTGTTTTTTATATGTTAAGCCATGCTTGCTTTCCAGTAAAAAATTCCACGTGTTCTTATTTATAATCTTTTTTATGCTAAGTTTATTTTGCTAATATCTTATTGAATATTGATCACTTGACTTCCCGTTAATCGTTGATTTGCTCGAGCGGGTGCCAGTAACGTCTCCATTTGTCCCTATCACGTGCTAGTGTAGCTCAATGGCGTCTATTTGTTCTAGGAACACGAAGAGCCTCAAAGTGATCATTCAGGATCTTGATGAAGTCTGACCATCTGGTAGGTGGGCGGCCACGCAGTCTTTTGACATCCTGTGGAATCCAGTCAGTAACGGTTCTCATCCAGCGGTCATCTCCAAATCTCATTACGTGTCCAGCCCATCTGATTTTTGAAGACTATTAAGTATTTATAAAGAAGGTTTTTCCGTTTTACTTTCTTGTAATATCTTTGTCTGACTTTGTTATAATGATCTTCGGATGTAAATTATGAAGTATTTCCTCCTCTTAAATTTTTTGGAAATTTTTAGAATTGGAGTTAGTTCTCAAAATTAGTTCACTCGTAAAGCCTTCTGGTCAAGAGCTTTTCTTTGCCACAAGATATTTTAAATACAAATTCACTCTTCTTACTAATTATAATCGACCCAAACTTTCTAATTTTTCTTGGTTTTGTTTTACAAAGTTTTGCATTTCAAAGAATCTTTCAACCCTTCATAGTCATCTTTTATGATCCTCTTTATTTACGTAGAATAAGCAAGAATGTTACAATTTTTTATTTTATTGAGAATTCTCATATTTATTCTTCATGCATCTAACTAAACTCTGTCATGTTGAACTTTGCAAATAATCAGTTTTTAGTTTCACTGAATTTTCCCTATGTTCTCCTATTTGCTATTTCATGTGCATCTACTCTAAACTTTACTTCCTTCCTTTCCCTAGATTTCATTTTAGCTTAAGATCTTTATTTTGTCTCTCTGGGATATATTCCCAGGAGTGGTATTGCTGGGTCAAATGGGAGCTCAGTGACATCTGCACTTGTTTGTTCATTGCAACACTCTTTACAATAGCCAGAAACTGGAAGAAACCTGAATGCCCAAGGACAGATGACTGGTTAAAGAAACTTTGGTACATCTACACAATGGAGTACTATGTAGCTGTTAGAAGAGATGAAGTTATGAAATTTACATACAAGTGGTACAATATGGAAAGTATCATGCTAAGCGAAATGAGTCAGAAAGAGAGGGATAGACATAGAAAGATTGCATTCATCTGGGGGATATAAAGTAACAAAATATGAGATTAATACCCAAGAATAGCTGAGATCAGCACCAGGAGCATTACTCCATAACTTAGAGGCCAGCCGGGTATCCTAGAGGAAAGGGCAGTTCAGATAGAGAAGGGAGCACCAAATAAAGGGTGTTTGGAGGATCCTCCCAGGAGGGGAGATGCATGTCGAAAGTAGACTATGGACTGAACATGTTTGCCACTCAATGTCTCTTTTGCAGACCACAACACCCACAAGGAGAGAGAGAACACAGGAGATTGCCCTGCCACAGAGGCGGGGGGGGGGATGGGGGGATGGGGGTGGGAGGGATATTATCCATGGTGGTGGAAAATGGGGACTGGTGGAGGGATGGGTATCTGATCATTGCATAATCGAAACCCAAGCACAAAAAATTGTAAATCTACAACTGTACCTCATGGTGTTTCACTAATAAAAAAAAAGATCTTTATTTTGTAAAATATGTTTGTAAATTGAAGATCTTTCTTTTGGAAGATTGGGAAGCTATGGCCAATATTCAAAAAAACCCTGCAGTACCAGAGATTGAATCTGGGACTCCATCAAAATCTGGACTTCAGAACTTTGAGCTATCTCCCATGCCTCCCAAGAACTTTATTTTCATTTTGAGCCTATATTGCCATGAATATCTGCTAAAACTGCTTTTTACTGTGTTCCAGATTGTAGGCATGCTCGCATTTCCATTCCTCTGTGTTTTCTAATTTCTCTAGTAATTTCTTCCTTGATTCACTAGTTGTTTAAAAATGTGTGATTCATTCCCACAATTTTGTGAATTTCTTGAATTCCTTTCTAATTTCCTTTTTTTTGTATATTCTATAGTCATTTTCTTTCTTTTTATCAATGAGGGAGCTGGATTGATAGCACAGCAGTAGGGAGTTTGCCTTGCGCGGAGCCAGCCCAGCTGAGCCGGGTTTGATTCCTCCACCCCTCTCAGAGACCTGGCAACCTACCGAGAGTATTCAATATGCCAAACACAGTAACTAGAAGTCTCACTATGGAGACGTTACTGGGCCCGTTCAAGCAAATCGATGAACAACGGGAGGACAGTGTTTTGTTTTTATCAATGAGAACTGTGGAAAACGTCATGAAGTAAAACTTAACTCTGATAATATACAAAAAGTCTGTTTCTTTTTAGCTCTAGCCCTATCTCTTTCAAATATTTGGTTCACAAAGTACATTTCAATGAGTTAGGTGTAGCTCAATACAAAACAGTAACTATTTTTAATTTTATTTTTTATATTTTTAACTCATTTTTGTACCAATATAAAATATAGTAGTAATAAGTTTAAAATCACAAAGATAATACTAAAAGGTAAAGGTAAAGGTAAAGGCCCTCCCGTTGATCGTCGATTTGCTCGAGCGGGCCCAGTAACGTCTCCATTGGAGACTTTGTTGTTACTGTGTCTGGCATATCGAATACTCTCGGTAGCTTGCCGGGCTCTCCGAGAGGGGCGGAGGAATCGAACTCGGGTCGGCCATGTTAGCTGCGTACAAGGCAGACGCCCTACCCGGAGAGAAACTTCCTCTGGAAGTTGAAAAAAACCTCTACAGAATTTAGAGTTCCAAAATAGCTACACCAAACAGAATCTGTCAATGCAATTACTATCTATGCAGAGAGATTTCTGATACTTTCACCTCTGCCATGTCCCTGGATTCTTCCCCACAATTTGTTTTAAAACATTCTAAAGAGGAAATGTAACCTATAATAATATTGATCAAAAGATATAATTAAATCATACTTGTATCTAATTCCATTTTTGTATGTAAAAATTTTAGACATGTTTATTTCTAGAACATACTTTTGCCTTGAGTTAAATTTTAAAAAGCTCCTTGGAGGCCAGCCACACATGCTAGGGGAAAAGGCAGCTCAGATAGAGAAGGGAGCACCAAATAAAGGCTGCTGGGAGGATCCTGCCAGGATGGGAGAAGCATGCTGAAAGTAGACTATAGCCAAACATGATTGCCACTCAATGCCTCTTTTGCAAACCACAGCACCCAAAAGGAGAGCGAGAACAAGAGGGAATGTCCTGCCACAGAGGCAGGGTGGGATGGGGGGATGGGGGGCGGGAGGGATACTGACCTGTGGTGGTGGAAAATGGGTACTGGTGGAGGGATGGGTATTTGATCATTGTATAATTGAAATCCAAGCAAAAAATTTGTAAGTCTACAACTGCACCTCATGGTGTTTCACTAATAATTTTTTTAAAAAATTCATAAAATACAGCAGTAAAAAATCAGGGTCACTAATTAGAAATTCATTATGAATTCCTCAAACTGGTTTTGTCTGCCTTGCTTTTTCTTCTTCTGTTTAACTTAAATCTCATGTTTAGAATCAGGGACTGAACCAATATCTCCATGCAAATAACAATATCATTATTACTATAAACCCAAATGTGGCTGCTATTAGCTTGAAAGTCAAAACTTGAAAGACAAAAGTTTGTGACAAAAATATCCTTGATTTGCTTATGTATTAGCAATATTAGAACATGGAGGAATTCTTCTTCACCCAAACCAGTTTACTCCCAGTTTGTAATTAGAGGTTTATAGGGATGGTAGGAAAAAATAAGTTGAAAATAAAAATCTGGTATGGATGAGGTGAAAGTGCGTTCAGTTTCCAGAGGCTTTGGTTTCATTATCTTTTATTCTGTGGTTTAACACATCCCTAAGAAATGGCAGTCCATTCCTGTAAAACTTCAAGATAATATCATCAAACATCCACCTCTAGGGGACTGTATGACAAAGTTCAGGAGTCTCTCAGGAGGGTTTGGTGTTTGCTCTTTTCCTTCCATCCATAGCTAGACAAGGTTAAACATTAAACACACAAGTGAAATGAAAGCACCCTTGAGGTCTTAGACGCAGAGCAAAGACCAGTGAGAATGAGAGTATCTAAGAAATAAGCATATTGAGAATTAGACAGAGTCTCTATTGCTCGCTGGCTTGCTTGTTTGCAATACCACTCAGCCCAACATCTACTAGTAAAATAGAATATGTCACATGTTTCAATTCTTTCTAAGATTATTGCAAAAAGAATTTAAAAAGGGCTCCTGCATAAGATTGGTAACAAGAGCAGAATATTGGTTACAAAGTTAGAAAAATTTAAATGCCTCACATCACATAAATTCAGAACTGTTCTTTTATCTTCTTGCATAGAAACAGTCTAAGTGGACCACTGAAAGGAAAAATGGTATGTTATTATATGCTACTCTTTAGAATATCATCGTAATTCTATAATGATAAATACAGATGCCATTCCATATCATGAAAAAATACTGATTCAATTTATCAATTGACTGATATTACTGCAGCTATCAGTAACTGTTCCACTTAGCTGTATTAGAAGGCTTGAATAAAATACTTGAGGAAATCTATTTGTTCTGCAAAGCACCATATCAGACTGCTAGCATCAAAGTGGCTTTTTCTGGGGCTGGAGAGATAGCACAGCGGGTAGGGCATTTGCCTTGCACGTGGCTGACCCTGGTTCGATTCCCAGCATCCCATATGATCCCCTGAGCACCGGCAGGAGTTACTCCTGAGTGTAGAGCCAGGAGTAACCCCTGTGCATCACCAGGTGTGACTCAAAAAGCAAAAAAAAGGTGGCTTTTCCTATGCTGTTGGGCTCTTGGGAACTGTATGAATGATTTGTACACAAACTCAGAAAGTTAAAATTGTACATTAAAGCATACAGTCCAGGTCCTTCCCCAGATGTTCATACATCTCCTTTATCCTTCCTTTCCCATGAATGATCTCACCTGTCCTATTTCTAACACTCTCCCACCCTATGAATGCATGAATGATCTCACCTATCTTGTCCCTGACACTCTCCCATACCTGTCTGGTCCCATGCAGTCTACTCACCTCCCATGAATGAAGGCCGGGTCTCATCCCTGCATCACTCTCTAACCCAGGTATGCTTCCCCAAGTCTCCAGCCATGGCCATGTATACGTTGGTGAGATTCTTATGCTCTGTACGTGTCCTCAGACCGGGCTTCCCAACAGTACCCCAGCTGTCTTTTGTCATCCTGTCCCAACTTTCCTAGTCTCCAGCCACAGTCAGGTTCACTTGGATAAGACTTCTGTGCTCAGCACCTTGTCACTACTTGGGTGTCTGAGCCCTGCCTGAATCTGAGCATTTTGGGGCATCTGTCTGGGCACTCAGTCTACCTGATATTGCACACTGAAGAGAGGGAGGGTCTGAGAGGAAGCAAGGAGACAGAGATGGAACTGAGGTCTTCCTTTTATTGCTGCCATGTCCAGTCATCCCATCATCTATTCTGATTGGTTACCTGCTCCAAGGGTGAGATTTAAAGTAAGGGCTAAATTCATCTGGCGTTCCACCCTTCTGCTCCTGCTATATCAAGATGACTGGTGATGAATCATTGAGTAATAAATTAAGATTTTGTGATGAAACATGACAAAAACATTGCAAGTATTCGTGCACTCATGAGGCTCTACACAGCACAAATTTTATCTGAAATCTTGGTTTCATGCAGAGAGAAATTCTCATCTCATTTG
>NW_026606129.1:0-5000 GCF_029834395.1 Sorex fumeus
ACCCTAACCCTAACCCTAACCCTAACCCTAACCCTAACCCTAACCCTAACCCTAACCCTAACCCTAACCCTAACCCTAACCCTAACCCTAACCCTAACCCTAACCCTAACCCTAACCCTAACCCTAACCCTAACCCTAACCCTAACCCTAACCCTAACCCTAACCCTAACCCTAACCCTAACCCTAACCCTAACCCTAACCCTAACCCTAACCCTAACCCTAACCCTAACCCTAACCCTAACCCTAACCCTAACCCTAACCCTAACCCTAACCCTAACCCTAACCCTAACCCTAACCCTAACCCTAACCCTAACCCTAACCCTAACCCTAACCCTAACCCTAACCCTAACCCTAACCCTAACCCTAACCCTAACCCTAACCCTAACCCTAACCCTAACCCTAACCCTAACCCTAACCCTAACCCTAACCCTAACCCTAACCCTAACCCTAACCCTAACCCTAACCCTAACCCTAACCCTAACCCTAACCCTAACCCTAACCCTAACCCTAACCCTAACCCTAACCCTAACCCTAACCCTAACCCTAACCCTAACCCTAACCCTAACCCTAACCCTAACCCTAACCCTAACCCTAACCCTAACCCTAACCCTAACCCTAACCCTAACCCTAACCCTAACCCTAACCCTAACCCTAACCCTAACCCTAACCCTAACCCTAACCCTAACCCTAACCCTAACCCTAACCCTAACCCTAACCCTAACCCTAACCCTAACCCTAACCCTAACCCTAACCCTAACCCTAACCCTAACCCTAACCCTAACCCTAACCCTAACCCTAACCCTAACCCTAACCCTAACCCTAACCCTAACCCTAACCCTAACCCTAACCCTAACCCTAACCCTAACCCTAACCCTAACCCTAACCCTAACCCTAACCCTAACCCTAACCCTAACCCTAACCCTAACCCTAACCCTAACCCTAACCCTAACCCTAACCCTAACCCTAACCCTAACCCTAACCCTAACCCTAACCCTAACCCTAACCCTAACCCTAACCCTAACCCTAACCCTAACCCTAACCCTAACCCTAACCCTAACCCTAACCCTAACCCTAACCCTAACCCTAACCCTAACCCTAACCCTAACCCTAACCCTAACCCTAACCCTAACCCTAACCCTAACCCTAACCCTAACCCTAACCCTAACCCTAACCCTAACCCTAACCCTAACCCTAACCCTAACCCTAACCCTAACCCTAACCCTAACCCTAACCCTAACCCTAACCCTAACCCTAACCCTAACCCTAACCCTAACCCTAACCCTAACCCTAACCCTAACCCTAACCCTAACCCTAACCCTAACCCTAACCCTAACCCTAACCCTAACCCTAACCCTAACCCTAACCCTAACCCTAACCCTAACCCTAACCCTAACCCTAACCCTAGACCCTAACCCTAACCCTAACCCTAACCCTAACCCTAACCCTAACCCTAACCCTAACCCTAACCCTAACCCTAACCCTAACCCTAACCCTAACCCTAACCCTAACCCTAACCCTAACCCTAACCCTAACCCTAACCCTAACCCTAACCCTAACCCTAACCCTAACCCTAACCCTAACCCTAACCCTAACCCTAACCCTAACCCTAACCCTAACCCTAACCCTAACCCTAACCCTAACCCTAACCCTAACCCTAACCCTAACCCTAACCCTAACCCTAACCCTAACCCTAACCCTAACCCTAACCCTAACCCTAACCCTAACCCTAACCCTAACCCTAACCCTAACCCTAACCCTAACCCTAACCCTAACCCTAACCCTAACCCTAACCCTAACCCTAACCCTAACCCTAACCCTAACCCTAACCCTAACCCTAACCCTAACCCTAACCCTAACCCTAACCCTAACCCTAACCCTAACCCTAACCCTAACCCTAACCCTAACCCTAACCCTAACCCTAACCCTAACCCTAACCCTAACCCTAACCCTAACCCTAACCCTAACCCTAACCCTAACCCTAACCCTAACCCTAACCCTAACCCTAACCCTAACCCTAACCCTAACCCTAACCCTAACCCTAACCCTAACCCTAACCCTAACCCTAACCCTAACCCTAACCCTAACCCTAACCCTAACCCTAACCCTAACCCTAACCCTAACCCTAACCCTAACCCTAACCCTAACCCTAACCCTAACCCTAACCCTAACCCTAACCCTAACCCTAACCCTAACCCTAACCCTAACCCTAACCCTAACCCTAACCCTAACCCTAACCCTAACCCTAACCCTAACCCTAACCCTAACCCTAACCCTAACCCTAACCCTAACCCTAACCCTAACCCTAACCCTAACCCTAACCCTAACCCTAACCCTAACCCTAACCCTAACCCTAACCCTAACCCTAACCCTAACCCTAACCCTAACCCTAACCCTAACCCTAACCCTAACCCTAACCCTAACCCTAACCCTAACCCTAACCCTAACCCTAACCCTAACCCTAACCCTAACCCTAACCCTAACCCTAACCCTAACCCTAACCCTAACCCTAACCCTAACCCTAACCCTAACCCTAACCCTAACCCTAACCCTAACCCTAACCCTAACCCTAACCCTAACCCTAACCCTAACCCTAACCCTAACCCTAACCCTAACCCTAACCCTAACCCTAACCCTAACCCTAACCCTAACCCTAACCCTAACCCTAACCCTAACCCTAACCCTAACCCTAACCCTAACCCTAACCCTAACCCTAACCCTAACCCTAACCCTAACCCTAACCCTAACCCTAACCCTAACCCTAACCCTAACCCTAACCCTAACCCTAACCCTAACCCTAACCCTAACCCTAACCCTAACCCTAACCCTAACCCTAACCCTAACCCTAACCCTAACCCTAACCCTAACCCTAACCCTAACCCTAACCCTAACCCTAACCCTAACCCTAACCCTAACCCTAACCCTAACCCTAACCCTAACCCTAACCCTAACCCTAACCCTAACCCTAACCCTAACCCTAACCCTAACCCTAACCCTAACCCTAACCCTAACCCTAACCCTAACCCTAACCCTAACCCTAACCCTAACCCTAACCCTAACCCTAACCCTAACCCTAACCCTAACCCTAACCCTAACCCTAACCCTAACCCTAACCCTAACCCTAACCCTAACCCTAACCCTAACCCTAACCCTAACCCTAACCCTAACCCTAACCCTAACCCTAACCCTAACCCTAACCCTAACCCTAACCCTAACCCTAACCCTAACCCTAACCCTAACCCTAACCCTAACCCTAACCCTAACCCTAACCCTAACCCTAACCCTAACCCTAACCCTAACCCTAACCCTAACCCTAACCCTAACCCTAACCCTAACCCTAACCCTAACCCTAACCCTAACCCTAACCCTAACCCTAACCCTAACCCTAACCCTAACCCTAACCCTAACCCTAACCCTAACCCTAACCCTAACCCTAACCCTAACCCTAACCCTAACCCTAACCCTAACCCTAACCCTAACCCTAACCCTAACCCTAACCCTAACCCTAACCCTAACCCTAACCCTAACCCTAACCCTAACCCTAACCCTAACCCTAACCCTAACCCTAACCCTAACCCTAACCCTAACCCTAACCCTAACCCTAACCCTAACCCTAACCCTAACCCTAACCCTAACCCTAACCCTAACCCTAACCCTAACCCTAACCCTAACCCTAACCCTAACCCTAACCCTAACCCTAACCCTAACCCTAACCCTAACCCTAACCCTAACCCTAACCCTAACCCTAACCCTAACCCTAACCCTAACCCTAACCCTAACCCTAACCCTAACCCTAACCCTAACCCTAACCCTAACCCTAACCCTAACCCTAACCCTAACCCTAACCCTAACCCTAACCCTAACCCTAACCCTAACCCTAACCCTAACCCTAACCCTAACCCTAACCCTAACCCTAACCCTAACCCTAACCCTAACCCTAACCCTAACCCTAACCCTAACCCTAACCCTAACCCTAACCCTAACCCTAACCCTAACCCTAACCCTAACCCTAACCCTAACCCTAACCCTAACCCTAACCCTAACCCTAACCCTAACCCTAACCCTAACCCTAACCCTAACCCTAACCCTAACCCTAACCCTAACCCTAATAACCCTAACCCTAACCCTAACCCTAACCCTAACCCTAACCCTAACCCTAACCCTAACCCTAACCCTAACCCTAACCCTAACCCTAACCCTAACCCTAACCCTAACCCTAACCCTAACCCTAACCCTAACCCTAACCCTAACCCTAACCCTAACCCTAACCCTAACCCTAACCCTAACCCTAACCCTAACCCTAACCCTAACCCTAACCCTAACCCTAACCCTAACCCTAACCCTAACCCTAACCCTAACCCTAACCCTAACCCTAACCCTAACCCTAACCCTAACCCTAACCCTAACCCTAACCCTAACCCTAACCCTAACCCTAACCCTAACCCTAACCCTAACCCTAACCCTAACCCTAACCCTAACCCTAACCCTAACCCTAACCCTAACCCTAACCCTAACCCTAACCCTAACCCTAACCCTAACCCTAACCCTAACCCTAACCCTAACCCTAACCCTAACCCTAACCCTAACCCTAACCCTAACCCTAACCCTAACCCTAACCCTAACCCTAACCCTAACCCTAACCCTAACCCTAACCCTAACCCTAACCCTAACCCTAACCCTAACCCTAACCCTAACCCTAACCCTAACCCTAACCCTAACCCTAACCCTAACCCTAACCCTAACCCTAACCCTAACCCTAACCCTAACCCTAACCCTAACCCTAACCCTAACCCTAACCCTAACCCTAACCCTAACCCTAACCCTAACCCTAACCCTAACCCTAACCCTAACCCTAACCCTATACCCTAACCCTAACCCTAACCCTAACCCTAACCCTAACCCTAACCCTAACCCTAACCCTAACCCTAACCCTAACCCTAACCCTAACCCTAACCCTAACCCTAACCCTAACCCTAACCCTAACCCTAACCCTAACCCTAACC
>NW_026606129.1:17500-170000 GCF_029834395.1 Sorex fumeus
CACGTAAGCACTGTAACATTAATCTAACGTACCCACACCAATGTTCAGAAACACTAAGTCAGGATCATCTCAGCCATGACGTAAAACCTAACAGCAAAAGCAGCAGCACCGTGAAGCACACACAAACACAGTGCATAAATATATGGGAGCAGCACAGGGGCAATAGCACAAACAAACATTACAAAAGTTAATCACACAAGTTAATAAATGAAAAGATCCAGGCACAGGTTTTGTAGTCTTTTATTAGTCTCCTCGAAACACACCCAGTGATCATGGGTGGGTGGTCCCCACTCAGGTGAGAGACCACAGCCAAACTGTAACGGAAACGTAAAACACCTGACTACCATCTGGTGGTGATAAAACACACACTGCAACAGCACCCCAACCACACAAAGTCCAGCTCCTCCAGGAAGTCCAGAATACAATTCAATGGCCAACATCATAACAGACGTGCAACTGTCTACGAGGCAGTCCTGAGTAAGAATAGGAACCCAGCTAACACCCCTCCATTCACTCACCAGCGGTGATCCTCAGTTACTACTGGAATGCCAAGTAGAGCAACAGAAATGTCCATGCACAGACCACAGACTTGACCATACACACATAACTTGCAGGAGTCTACCCAAACTGTCCGGTTTCACTGAAAGTTGACAAAAGGCACAGAGTAAACTGAGAAAAGAAATAAAGGCCTCCCAAGTGTTCGTACTCACAGTGAATGCTCTGACACAAATTGATTATGTGCCTAGAATGGCGTCATGAATGCGCCTTCTCCAGGATCGATGGATGCCCTGAAAACACGGGCCTCCCCAGTTCACTTCCCCTCCCTCACTGGGACTTCCTCTCTGGCCCACTTCTAAGGCAGTAAAAAAGGGAGAAAACTCGCAAAGCCACATATTGAGAGAACCAGTCCATAGATGAATCATCCTTCAGGACGAATGCAGTGGCAGACAATCCAAAACACTGACACTGCTGCAACTACTAACACAGTCTCAGTAGAGGATGAAAGCACACTCGGATAATACATGGAAACAGCGGATGGCATGCCACACAAGCAGGGGTGGCAAATCCATACAGGAATGCAACTAGTCTGGACTCCCCAAAAGAAACTCGAGGACTCACTGTGAAAGTAGAAATCCATCAGAAATATTACATATATTTTTGTATACATAGATTGCATATATATATATATATATAGAGAGAGAGAGAGAGAGAGAGACCTATTACGTATGTTGACAGTGGTCTTTCAAAGTATGCTTGTCATGGAGCTGCTAAGTCCTGAAAAGCTCTTCAGGGCTCACTGTCATAAAATACAGATGGTGCTTCCCAGGAAGCTCCTTGTGGGAAAATGTGATGAATTTTCAGTGCAAGGACAGCTGTGTTACACACAGATGACAGCATGCTATCCCTGAAACTTCCTGTGGCCAAACACAGGAAATAAAGCAATGGCGATCATACCCAGGGGGTGAGCTCTGCAGGCTTATACATGCCAGCAAGTGTAGGAGAACATTGCCACAGGGAGCTTATGTTTATTGGTTACGCCCATTACAGTCACTCCCATTTGTCAGTATTTATCTGCAAACTCTTCTCTGTGCTCTCCTCCCCAATCATCTTTTCTCCCTAATCACCTTTTCTCCCTAATCAGATTCTGTTAGCTTATAAGATCAGATCCTTCTAAGAACACTGAACTTGTAAGTTAAGTCTCAAAGCAATGTCCTTTCTGTATGGACACGGGAAGACAGTTAATGTTATTCTTTTGTAACTTGGGAGTTGATTGACTACAAATAATATTTACTCCTGGGCATCTGCTTTCTTGACTTTGTTGCCCTTAGTTCCTGGCACCTCAAAAGCAGGGTCCCAACGAGGGACTGAATGAACTCAGGGCAAGCTGTGAGCTACCCTGGCATCGAAATGGGCCAGGCCAAAGCGCTACGATACTCAACTATAAGTTGAGGGCATGACCATGAACAAATGCTGTCATGATCCAAAAGTAAGTAACAGCAAGACTAGGACCCTGCTGGGGCTAGGAAGGCTAGCCTGGCCTGAGGACTGTAATATATATATTTTGAATATATAGTGAATTTATTATATATTTAACACATTATTATATATTTATTCTTATTATATATTATGATATATAATATATAATAATATATATAACAATATTATATATTGTTATAATTTATTATTATATATTATTATAATTTATTATATATTAATTATTCAATATTATATATTGAATATATATTACAGAATATATCATGAGATGTCCTCAGGAAGAACCAAACCTTAAGTTTATATCTCTTATTGTGCTCCTACAGAATGACATTGCTTGAAATATTGAAAGTAGATTTACTACAACTATTTAAGTGGATTACTGAGGAAAGAACACACCTTTGTTGGGATCCCACTCTTGAGTGGATCTCCTAGTCATCTGGAGTCATCTCTTTAGATGAGATTTTATCCTTGAGTTAATCTCCTGGAGGAGTGGCCTTACCTCTCTCTGTTGATTTGTTAATGTTCAACCCACATTTGTGTCACCACCCTATGTGATTGCTATATAAACTAAGACTGTAAGATCGGAGGGGGCTCGGGCTCCAGGGGGCAGAGTCAGAGATGAGAGGGGCTCAGGTTTGAGAGAGAGAGAGGGAGAGCAGCGGAAGGGGAGTGAAGATTGTAATAAACTACAATTGTTACCGACCAGCCTGGCCCTCGTTCCTTCCTTCACCTACCTATCACTGTAGGCCTCCCTGGGGTGGGGGAAGAGGCCAGAGACCACTGAATGTGGGTGGCAAGAGAGAGAGAGCACTGTCGGCCTTTTGAAAACACACAAGCAAGTACACGTGCAAGAAACTAAGGCATAAAAAAGCACGTTCTGTGTCTCTAGGCTTGGGTGTGTGCATGTGTGGTTCGTAAATCATTATCAAATCCATCATTTGTCACACTGACATATGCCACAAGAGTGCACATACAGGAACACAGCACTTGAGAAAGTATGAAGTAATGGTGCCTGAGATAAGGATGCAGCCACGTTTCTGATCTGACACTGTGATAGAGTTGGGCTGTGTAGGTGCGAGGGAAAAGCACCGCCACTATACGCCACATGAGCAGTGATGCTCCGTGTACGTCTGTCAGAAATCAAAACTTAAAATCTTAAGTTCACTCATCAACATATGCGATTTTAAGTTTTAAATTAAAACTTAAATGCGAGCCACAAAATCTAAATGCACCGATTGCAAAACAAATTCTGAACAAGGCATGTGATACAGACTGTCGGATGTGACATCCAGCCAAGAGCCACCAGAGGGACATAGAGCCATGACATGCAAAGTAAGTGCTGCAGAGCATGGAACATACTGCCATTTTTTCTCAAAGAGAATGAGTCATGACTTACTCTTGTATCCAACAGCCTGCTAGGTAAATGGTGATTTCTGCAAATGCATCTTATGGGAGGGTTGAATTTGTGAGAGCATCTGTGTTTGCTTACATCCCGGTCCTCTGTTCATGGGGCCCCTGACCCCATAATGTTTCTCTCTTACTTCTGTCTCTTTCTGAAATCCTCACAGTGTTACTGCTTCAAAGCCTTTTCACCTTTGACTGGCCCCAGGCTACTGGCACCAGAAGAGGGACCTCAACAGTAAGGGCGGTCTGATACAGACTCTAAGCAGAAAACCCCAATAAGCTGTGAGGACTCTGAAGGAGCGAATCCCTGCTGAAAGAGTGAGTGAAACTCCAAGGGTGAGTGTGTTCTGGGGATTTGTTACTCAGGGTAATAATCAGCCAAAGTACTTCCAAAGACAGGGAGTACCTTCCAGTCCTTTGACAAGACTAAGGTATGTTGCCAGAAGGTTTTAAGAACGTTGAAACCAGGAGGAAAATCAGAGGATTAAAGTTTGCAGTGACATAGGGTTTCTGCACATAGCAGAAACACCACTGTCATAGCAGAAACGCACACAGCTAAAGTGTGGGGCTACTGCTTTAAACGGAAATACAATCTGAACAACTGCGAGTCATGAGGTGAACTTCACGATAAAAGGACGCTGCAACGGTTAAAAGTGTACAGTAATAGTACGTCACAGCAGACTGGACCACTCGGATGGCTTTATATGCGAATAAAGATTTGAGCAAGACAATGGATACTACAAAAGGACCGTAGGTCATACCCATCGTTTCCCAACAGCAACCTGAGCATCATGACGATTTCAAAGTCAGTGAATGACACACACTGGTAACAGTGCCTGGTTCTCTCAAGCTCATTGTGCCCCACCAAAAAACACCTGAAATAAGATCATACAGCAATAGAATATGCAAAGCCAATGCAACAGGCAAAGCAATTATGGCAATGCTGCTTAAGGAAGTGCAGACAGGTACTCTACCTCCTATCATTTCACTCGGAGTCTCATGAGCTCCACAAGGGGCAGAATTTAACTGTGGGCAAAGAGCTGTACGTGGCTATTCACAGCATCAATGATCAAAGGTGAGTGAATGCAAGACCCTGGGCAGGCGGAGAAAGTGGGATCTACAGAATCTGCACTACAACTCACTCAGCAATGTGAGAATTACACAGAAGTTCTACAGGACAAGAGGAAAAACTTTCAACAAAATCAAAAGGAAAATAAATCCATTTACTCTAGCATGGTTTTGTACTCAAAGCACACATGCACCTACCAGCCCTCAGGGGTAACGCCCGGATCTGGGCTTGGGATTGTGAAGTCAGTGGCAGGGATGAAGTCCCCACCTCCCAAAAGCTGCAGTGTGTGCTGCCTGGACTCTCACTCATTTAAAATCAAGGGTAAAAATACAAAGAAGAAAACACTTCAGCAAGGGGGCACAGCCCTGGCACATCCAAGATCCAGAGCAAAGTCTCTGGCACGTAGGTCCCAACCACAGCAAGGTCATGTGCAAGCCTGGGGGTTCCTGACCTTCCCACTCTGTGCTCCCAGTGGCCAAGAGTGCCCTGGGGCTACCATGGGCCCATCTGCAGCACCTGGAGGGAAGCAGAGGTCCCACACTCCTGACTTAGGAGGCATTTCTGGACCATACCCCAGGTGGTCAATGCCTGACCCTGTGCATATGCTCGGAATTGAACCCCAGTGCTATTCAGAGGACATGTATAAAGGATTGAAACTGGGTGGTCTGGAGGCCTATGAGACAACCAGCACCCCGTAATGTGTAGGTCTGGTCCCAGAGTACCAGGACTTTAGGGAAAAAAACTAGAGCCCAGCAACTGTTACGCCCTATTGATGCAAATGGTGGATTTCTTAAAATCTAATCCCTTATCATGGTCTATAGTGATGTCAATGAACAACCCAGGAAAGAGCTGTAGGATGTAAATGAACACACACAGAAGACATGCAGCAAGGTTCTGTACACGACACAGGTTTCGCTGTCTAAAGAGACACTTCACTCATCATACTTAGCCAGTGTAAGCCTGGAAAAGATTAACCATAGTTGAAGGGGACAAAACTTGTCCACGTGATGTGAAAATGAGCATGTGACACACCTGCGTTGTGTGTGATCGGCGATGACTGACCTGCACAGCGCCTCCACTCAGGCACTCTGGAACAGGAAGCTGACAGTGTTGCGGCAGGAGCAGCCACGTGGGTCTCTGGTGGGACATGATGAGCACCAAGCCACGCATGCATGCCAGGGTTCTGGAGGCTGGCAGGAAAACCTAGGAAACAGGCCCACAACGGTGGCTGAAAACCCTGGATGGATATGGTCAGGACACATGTGTGTGTAAGGGCTAGAGTGATGTCTGCAAGTGGTCACTGGCATGATGCCCAGCACACTCCATCTCTGTGGATTTCTCCTGGAGCCCTCTTGGGGGGGGTGGTCACCCAGTGCTCTCAGACCTGGATGCTCCTATGACTGAATCGATCGCTGTGCAGAGGCAGAGCGATGTGTGAGGACATGGGACATGCCACCCTGCACCTGACAGTGAGCGCGAGCCACTGTCTCAGAGGGGGGGAGCGACCCTGCAACGCTACAGTCCCTGGCCTGCCACATGCTAAGCCTGTTGCTTCCCACTGACCCTCACTGCAATGCCTTCGATTCGTCGCAACTGTGAATTAACTGAGAATGGACGCAGTCTGGGAAGGAGTGCTCCCTTCTGCAGTCCACGGTCTTTCAGAGCTGCTCCCCTGAGACCCGTAGGCTAGGGCAGGGCAGTGACCGTCTCAGGGTCACCCTGGTCACCACGCCAAAGGGGAGTGAGAGGCCAGCAAGAGTCCTACCTGGAAGCCCAGGCGCTCTGGCCTCATCCTCTGGAGCCCGTCCACAGCTCCCAGTGGACCCTAGTGAAGAAGCACGCACCAAGTCAGGTGAGGCCTGTGTCTGGGGCACACAAGGCCACCCCCGGCGCCGGAAGGGAAGCTGGGGACGCCGGAGGCGAGAAGTGTGAGCTGCAGAGGGGACCGGCGTGGGGGAGGGATGCTCGGATCTCGGGGCTGGCATCCAACCATCAACAACAGCAACTCACTGTGATCCAATGCAAAAAGTAAAAATTAAAAGCAAAAAAAGAGCTCGATTTAAAAGAATGAAAGGCAGGGGAAGTTCCGGGCAGTGGCAAGGTGGACCGGGCCTCCCTGGGCGCTGAACCAGGTGGGGGCGGGTGTGCCGGGACCCTGCCCCAGCCCTGAGCCTGGCACCTGACTGGCCTAGCCACGACCCGTCGGTCCCCGAGGACCAGGCACCCTCCACACACACTGACCCGAGGGGCGCTGGACAGACCCACGGGGCGGGGCCTCCCGGGGCAGCCTCCGGCAACCGGCACGTGTGCGGCTCTTTGCTCTATTTGCTCTTTTCGCAGAGACGCCACCCTGAGCGCCCCAGGCAGCTCCCGGGGAGGCCACGCCCACCCGCAGCTCAGAGGTGAGGCCACGCCCACAAGAGGCTTACGGGGCCACGCCCTCACGAGGAGGCTCATGGGGGACCACGCCCCGAGGCAGCTCACGGGGAGGCCACGCCCCCAGGAGGAGCAGGGTGAGGCCACGCCCCCAGGCGGCTCAAGGGCGAGGCCATGCCCCCAAGCAGCTCAAGGGTGAGGCCACACCCACACGAGGCTCACAGGGCCACGCCCCCACGAGGAGGCTCATGGGGGACCACGCCCCTAGGCAGCTCACGGGGAGGCCACGCCCCCAGGAGGAGCAGGGTGAGGCCACGCCCCCAGGCGGCTCAAGGGCGAGGCCATGCCCCCAAGCAGCTCAAGGGTGAGGCCACACCCACAAGAGGCTTACTGGGCCACGCCCCCACGAGGAGGCTCATGGGGGACCACGCCCCAAAGCAGCTCACGGGGAGGCCACGCCCCCAGGAGGAGCAGGGTGAGGCCACGCCCCCAGGCGGCTCAAGGGCGAGGCCATGCTCCCAAGCAGCTCACGGGGAGGCCACGCCCCCAGGAGGAGCAGGGTGAGGCCACGCCCCCAGGCAGCTCCCGGGGAGGCCACGCCCACCCGCAGCTCAGAGGTGAGGCCACGCCCACACGAGGCTCACAGGGCCACGCCCTCAGAAGGATCACAGGTGAGGCCACGCCCCCAGAACGTCAGAGGTGAGACCGGCCATGCCCCCAGGCTGCCGAGACCACACCCGCACGAGGCTCACGGGGGCCACGCCCCCACGAGGCACCCAGGCAAGGCCACGCCCACTGGTGTCTCAAAGATGCGGCCACGCCCCCACGCCCCCAGGCCCCCAGGCGGGGGCGGGGGCTTGGGGGGGGAACAGGGCCCACCCGCTGAAGGCACCCTGGTCTCTACGCCCCCAGGCCCTTGCAATGCTGAGCCTGGCACGTGGGTGACCCAGTTGGGGTGCCAGACGCCCCCTCGGTCCCCAGCCACCGCCGGGGGAAGGGGGGAAGATTCGGAGTGGAAGCAGGCCTGCCCCTCAACTTGCCAATAGAATAAAGGGGGTGGGCAGGGGGGCTCCCGGACCCCCGGTCACACCCCCGGTCACACCCCCGCCTCGCTGTCCGTCCCCCGGGCCCTTCCCCCACTCTCCCACCGCCTGCGCGCGACCCCCGTGCTCTGGGCCTGTCGCTGGGACCCCCCCCACTGCACAGAGAGTCTCCGAGCCCCCAGCCGCGGCCACAGTGCCCCCCTGCGCCCCTCTCCTTATCGCTGCCCAGGCACCGGAGTCCGGCCTGACCCGAACCTCCACCGGCCGAGCTGGCCCCGAGCCGCCTGCCCATGCCAGGCCCTGGGGACGCGGAGCCCTACCTGGTGCTGGAAAGTCCGAGAGAGCGAGGAAGTCCAAGAGCCGGGAGGAAAAAAGAAGTGGGCCTGGGGGCTGTCTTTTTTTCCGCTCCAGCTGCCCGCCCCCACAGCCCTCCCAGTCCCACTCTGATTGGCCACGTGTTCCCTGGGCGAGGTTTCCATGGACACACCTGGACACACCTGGCCCACATTAGGGAGCTCTCACTGCCCCCGCCCCCGGCCTTGGCAACGCTCCTAGCAACGGACTTGCTCGGGGCAGCCCGCGGGAACCCTCCAAAAGCCAGCTGGACTGCAGGCGCTGCTCCCCCAGGCGGTGCTCCAACCTGGCCACACCGCCAAGAGACAGTACAATGGGGAGGGGGGTTGCCTTGCAAGTATATATATATATATATTTGGTCATACTGCAACTTGAGCTTGACACACACATACCAGCTAAGTGTTCTGCCACTGGGTCATATCACTGGCACCTTTGTGCACGTGATAAAGAGCACCGGCCATGTGCTCACCGTGGCAGCACTTATTCCAAAACATACACCTCAGAAAGTGTACCGAGAAATAGCTGTGAATAGAAATACTTTTTGCTCGTTAGTGATCCCTTAAAGTGTTAATTATTATTATCTTTATTGAATCACTATGAATTGTAGTTACAAAGTTATTCAGTATTAAAGTTTCAGGTTTACAATTTTCCAATTCCAACACCAGCCCCTTCTCCAGGTTCTTCTTCCCTCCTCCAGAGTCCCCAGTGTCCTTCCCACTTGTCAGTCTGCCTCTGTGGCAGGCACTTTCCCCTCCACCATTATTCTAGTGTTCCCTTCCCCAACTTATCCCCCTCACCCCTGCTCCACAGTAAGCTTCCTGCTGAAGACCACTTCTCCTGCTCTTTGTTTCTCTTGCCTTTGGGCATTTGTTATTCCTATGAAGTTTCTTTATATCCCACTTATGAGAGACCATTCTGAGTTGTCCCTCTCCCTCTTACTAACATCACTCAACATGATACCACTCCGATCCATCCACTTAGCAAATTGCCTGACTTCATCTTTTTTCTTATGGTTGCGTAGTATTCCGTTGTGTTCTGTGTATGTGCCACAGCTTCTCTATCCAGTCATCTGTTCTTGGACACTTGGGTTGTTTTCAGATTTTGGCTATTATGAATAGTGCTACAGTGAACGCAGGGGTGCAGATGTCTGTCTTGCATTGTGCTTTGGACCCTTGGGATGTCTTCCAGGGAGTGGAATTGCTGAGTCATATAAACCTTCCATTGCTAGTCTTTTGAGGAATGTCTTTATTGTCTTCCAAAAAGTCTGGTCCTATGGACATTCCCACTGGCAGTGAATGAAGGCTGCTTTTCCCCACATCCTCTTCAATACTAGGTTTTTGTCTTTGTTTGTTTCTTTGTTTGTTTGATGAGTGTCGGTCTTGCTGCTGTAGGTGTGATAGCTCATTGTTTTGATTTACATTTCCCTGATTATTGATGATGTAGTGTATTTTTTAAAACATGCATTTTGGCCACATGTATTTCTTCTTTGAGGAACTTCTATTTATTTCTCTTTCTCATTTTTTGATAGAATCGGACACATTTTTCTTGTAGAGTTCTATTAATGCTTTATATGTCCTGGACATTAATCTTTTATCAGATGAGTGATGGGCAAATAATTTCTTAATCTGGGGGCCTTTATTCTGGTCATTGTTTCCTGTGACGTGCAGAAGCTAATTTTATGTACTAATTTTATATAGTCCCATTTGTTGCGAAAGCACAGTGGGTCGGGCGTTTGCCTTGCACGTGGCCGTCCCTCTCGGAGAGCCCAACATGCTACTGAGAGTATCGCGCCCGCATGGCATATCATATTCGATATTCCATAAACAGCACCAACAAGTCTCACAATGCAGACATTACTGGTGCTCACAGGAGGACAGTGCTACAGTGTTACCATTTGTTTATATTTCGTTTCACTTGCTTGGTCAGTGGCATTTCCTTCTTTAAGTTGCCTCTAGCTTCAATGTCGTGGAGAATTTCTGCCTATGTTTTCTTTTCTTTGTCTTATAGATTCAAGTCTGCTATCAAGGTCTTTAATCCATTTTGATTTGATTTTTATGCATGACAATCGAAAGAGGTATGAATTTTTTTTTTTGCACATGGTTGACCAGTTTTCACAGCACCATTTTATCAAAGATTAACTAACCATATATATACTCAAGGGTCTGTTTCTGAATTTTCAACCCTATCTCATTGATTTATGGGTCTGTCTTTATTCCAGTGCCATGCTGTTATAATTACTGCTGCTTTGTAGTGCATTTTGAAGTTATGCAATGCCGCCCATCTTCTTTTACCCCCAGGTTTACTTTGGCTCTTGGGCAGGGGTTAGAGAGAGAATAATGGTAATTTTTAAGGCTGACTGTGAGTACTGCGAGGCTTTAACAGAGCTGTATTCCTGAGTCCAAGCACAGCACCGTACTACCCACTTGATTGATATTATCAGGAGTGTCCCCTGAGCGTTGCTTGGGAGGCTTCTCCACCCCTAACCTCTCAGTATGTAAAAATACCATTCTTACCTTCAAGGAATGATTTTATCATTGGGGTAGTGATGTTTTACACACTTTTCACAATAAAAAAGAAAGAATAACCTATGATAGTGTGTGGCTGCAGTAGTGGCTGTCTGATTTTGAAATTCCAAATTTGAACACTTCAATCTGGAGGGATTTCTGCCAAAACCTGCTGGGTTCCGAGATTTGCTCCTGAGTCTCTGGCATCCTGGTCATTAAGCAGCTTGATCAGGAGTCAGAGAGGCCGTTCATGGACGATGACTTGGGGTCTCGTTGGGACGGGGAGGACAGGACTGGCTCCACCCCCATCCTGTGAGGCCCAACAAGTTTTGTCACTGAGGGCCCAAGCCTGACTGTCCAGTGACCTCTGGAGGATAGCGGCCACCTGGCCGCCAGGGGGAACAGGCCAAGGCATGAACCCATGGGCCCAGCACTGCAGGGACCAGACGCATTTCTGCCAAAAGCCACTGGGTTTCGAGATGTGTTTCTGAGTCTGTGGGATCATGGCCATTGAGCAGTTCAATCAGGAACCAGAGAGGCCATGCCTCCAATGATATAGCTGAGCCGGAGGGGGCTTGTGGGTGTGTTTCCCACATACCTAACTTTTGGCCGTTTACTTTCTTGGTAAACTTTGCCCAAGTTTTTGGGGTCTGGCCAAAGACACAGCAGCAATTTTGGGGTATCTGGAGTATGGAGGTGCCATCAGGCTGCTGATGCATTCGCCTCACAAGGACAGTGTTTTTCGTTTGTTTGTTTGTTTGTTTGTTTGTTTTTAATGTAGGAGTACTGATATTTATTCAGCCACTGATTAGCTGATAGAATTAGGCTTGAACTCCACCTTACTTTTTTTTGTTTTTCACAATTTTATTTATTTATTATTATTCTTATATTTATTTATTGAATCACCGTGGGAAAAGTTACAAAGCTTTCAGATTTAAGTCTCGGTCATGCAATGATCAAACACCTTTCCCTTCACCCTTCACCAGTACTCATTTTTCACCACCAAGAACCACACTATACCCCAGCTCCCACCAACCCAATGCCTCTGAGGCAGATGATTTCGACTTAACTCTTCTCTACATTGATTACATTCATTATTTCGACAAAAGATGCACCATGATTGTTTAGAATTTACACCCCAACAATCAGAATGGCTGAAAAGGCATTGTGAAATACGTTGTTTTCTATATAAAATTTGGAGTTCCGGGGCTGGAGAGATAGCATAGCAGGTAGGGCGTTTGCCTTTCACGTTGCCAACGTGGGTTCGAGTCCCAGCATCCATATGGTCCCCTGAGCAATGCCAGGAGTAACTCCTGAGTGCAGAGCCAGGAGTAACCCCTGTGAGTGCAGAGCCAGGAATAACCCTTGGGCATCGCCAGGTGTGACCCAAAAAGCCAAAAAAAAAAGTTTGGTGTTCCTCCCCTCCAAACACAGGTGTGACGTGCTGCGTTTCGCTGAGCAAGCAGAAGGAAAGCAGAGAGCTCGGGCCCAGTGGTTGATGCAGATTGCTGGGCCGGGCCGTCGAGCAAGGGAAATTTGGGGGTCTCTGGGACCCGTCCTCGGGCCCAGTGCTCTCTGGAGCCCCTGGCTTGGTCGTGTCCTACGAGTTGGGGGCGAGCCTGGCCTTTGTGCTTGCAGTGCGTTTGGACAGGCAGGTGGGGTGTTCAGGGCCCAGCTGCTGACACCTGATCCCGCCCTGGCTACGTGGGAGACGGAGATTGGCGGCTGGCCCCGGAGATGCCCAAGGTAACCAGTCAAGGAGATAACCAGAGTCAATCCCAGTCGAGTTGGGTGATAGGCTGAGATAACGCACCGAGGCCGCTGAGGCAGATCCTGTCTGGGGACGCTCGCGCACCTTGATCCCAGGCTGGCCTGAACTGGCAGGGGGCGGGGGCGAGTGGGCACCAACCAACCTCGGCGTTTCCGTGGCTCGGAGCTTCCGGGCCCTTCCGCTTGCTCTGCTGTTGTTTTGTTTTTGGGTCACACCTGGACATGCTCCGGGGTCACTCCTGGCTCTGCACTCAGGACTTACTCCTGGAGGTGCTCTGGGGTCCCTATGGGATGCCGGGATTGAACCCGGGTCAGTTGTGTGCAAGGCAAACGCCCTCCCCGCTGTACTAGAGTTCTGGCCCCATGGCCCAAAACTTAAAGAAAAATCCTTGCTGGGGTTGCCCCGTCCCTGGCGCCCTGTCAGCCTCGTGGGTCTGCACACGGCTTGTGCAACTGCCTCAAGTGGCCAGTGACAAGGGGCGCCCGCCTGGCCTCCTGCTCCCCAGGGCTGCTCTCTGCCCGGTGCTCCCGGGCCTGCAGCCCTCATCTCCTGCCCTGTGTTCCCTCCTCCTTTCTGTGGTGTCCCCCTCCTCTCTCGGTGGCCCTCCCCCTGGGGTCACCCCCCCTTCCTGCATGGTGCTGGGACAGCAGAGCTGCCGGGTTTGTGCTGGATTTGTGCCAGGTGCACGTGTGACCCCGGGGGCTTGGACTCAGGACCTCATGCTTGTGAGGCAGTGCTCAAAACCCCCTCTCGGACATTCCTCCCCTCCAAGCTGAAGGAACGGACTTGACCCACGTTCAGGCTCACACCTCTGCTTCCTGCCGAATCACTGCCGGCCGCTAGCAGGCCAGCACCCGTGTGCCACGCCTGTGTGAAGCAGGGAAGTTCTAGGGCGTGAGCCTGCTAGCGTCTTTGTCATGGACACACGTGGTCCCATCACAGGATTTAGGGTCACGGTCCAAACACAGGAGCATGGGGGTGAGGGGGTCGGGGCATGTTCAGGCCGGAGACTCTACTGGGCTCACACATGGCACTGAGTGCTCAAGTCTCAGGGAGACAGTAAGGCTCAAACACATTTTCTTTCGCGCTGTTTTTTCTTTTTTTTGGCTTTTTGGGTCACACTCAGTGATGCTCAGGAATTACTCCTGCCAGTGCTCAGGACTGGTGATCGAACCTTGGTCAGCCGTGAGCAAGGCAAACCCCTCCCCACTGTGCTCTCACTTCAGCCCCTCCTTTTGCATCTTTTTGTGTTTTTTCAGAATTGATTGACTTCCTCGTTTGCTGGCCCTGACGTTCTCTGTAGAGTCCCTTGTTGCACACTGTGTTTCGTGGGCACCTTGGCATCAAGACTTGGCGCTTGCCTGGTGCATGGCTCACCCCATAGGTCCCCTGAGCACCGCCAGGAGTGACTCCCGAGTGAAGACCCAGGAGTAACCCTGAGCACTGCCGGGTGTCCCAAATAACAAAAGGAAAGAAAGAAAATAGATATCCTTGCCCGGAAGGGTAGCCCAGGGCCAAGGAGCCTGCCTTGCCTGTGGCTGACCCCACCTCACCCTGTACGTCACCCCCCCAGGCCCTGCCAGCATGAGCCCCGATGACTGAATCAGAGTCGGCCCTGAGCACCGCCAGGTGTCCCGTCCAGGTGTCCCATCCTGAGCCCCCAGGTTAGGTCACTCCGCCCTCCCCACCTCCCCACCACTCCCCCGTCCCTGCTCACTCATCCTCGAGGGGACCCGCACTCATTCAGCTTGTGCTCCCATCCGAGCAGGCCAGACCAGACTCCTCTGTACAGCTCTCAGGCCTTAGTGGGCTGGGCCACTCCCTGGCCACGGTGCGGCAGGTATTGCTCACATCACTGGGGTCACAGAGAGCAGGGCTGTCAGGGTCAGGCTCAGGGCCTCTGCCCTGTCGCTCTGCCCCTCGACCCCCACCCCGCCCACAGATTTTGTGGCCCGGCTCCTGAGGAGGGCCCTGGGCACGGTCACTTGGTCCAGGTCCCACTCGGGGGACGCCGAATGACCTCAGTTGGAGATCTGTAACTACCAAACATTTGTCAAACGTTTTCTGAAACCACTTTCTCAGGGCCCAGGGTTCCAGAACTGGGCCCCGCAGGAACCAGAGGCACAGTGGCCAGCTAGTGCTGGCGTCTGCAGGGCAGCCCTCCGGAGCCTCAGCAGGACCCTGGCATCACAAAGGGTGGCGCCTGCCCCTTTAAGAAGGGCCCATGATGCCCTCCTCCTTGCGGAATTCTCATTCTACCTTGGAACATTCTAGACTCCAACTGCCATTTTCAGTCTCTGTAGGAGACTGGCACGAGCCTGTTTGGCAGAGCTCAGTTCTTTAAGCTGCGAGTGCAGTGTGACACAGGTGAATCTGAGTCTCTGGGCTTTTTGCCCGCGTGTGGGCGGCTTTTTTCTCTAAAAGTTCTTTAGTGTATGATAGTTTTTAATCTTTAGTTCGTTTAAGTTTTTTTAGTAGTTATATATATATATATTTTGGGGGGCTGGGTGGGGGTGGGTGGGGTGGCCATACCTGGCTGTGCCCAGGGGTCACCCTGGCCGGCTAACGTCCCTGTGCTGACGGAGATCGAGCCCAGGACAACTGGATAGAAGGCAAGTGCCCTCCCCACTGTCCTGCCTCTCTGCCCCCTGCGGACTTTTCTATTCAATGTGGAATGACTCTGAAGTCAGTGGGCCCTCATGGGGGGCTGATGAGAAGCAGAGGAGAAGATGTCACTCCCCCGGGACTGGCTGGAGCGCTGGCACTGATGAGCGCGACGAGCCCTACCAGCCACACAACACCCACTAGGCCTTCCCGGGGTCTCGGGCCGGAGTGAGGGGTTGCCCTTTGCAGGGAAAGGGAGTCGATCCTCAACCTCCTCAGGCCCCCGGGCCTTTGTCCTTCTCGCAGAAAAGCATTTCAGGAGATGAGCATGAAGCAGGAACATTTTATTTGGAGGCTTTTAGGAAGGGGAAATGAGGGAGGGAGTAACAGGCTCGAGAGAGAGTGCGGCTTCTCCAGAGGTGCAGAAAGCCACTGAACACGTTAGGTTGCCTGGTTGCGTTCGGTCCGAAAGTCCACACCTCAGGAGGGGAGAAGCCTGTGACATGACCGACCTCGTAGGCAAGAGCAGTCCCTGGGCTCGGGCACACATGAGCGCCCTCCCTTGGTTCAAGGGGGCTAATCTCGGGTTTTCCCCAGGCTGCCCCTGGTGGGAGTTTCTAGCTACCTAGAGTCCGTTGCTAGGGTGGTTGCCAAGGGGTAGAGTTGAGTGGTCCAAGGTCCTCTTAGAAATTCCTTTACTGGCCTTTGTTCCTATTCCCTCGGGGGGTCCAGCCTGCTCTGGGCCTCCTAATGTGGGTTAATTTTGACCAGACCTTGGGTCCCGTGCCCTCAGGTGGTCTTTTGGTGGCCATGAAGCTATTGTTGACTTCCTCGGAGTTCCATTGCCATGACGATGCTTCCCCCATCCACATGTCTGCCTCAGTTCTGTGGGTTAAGAAATGCATTTAATACTGGCTTGTGGTTATCAAACTTGGGCAGTGTCACAAGGAACGAAGGAAACGCCAAAACCTCCTTCGCTCCCCTTTGGCGCAATTTTTTTTTCTTTTTGGGTCACACCTTTACTCCTGGGTCTGCACTCAGGAATCAGTCCTGGCAGTGCTCAGGGGACCATATGGGATGCTGGGAATCGAACCTGGGTCGGCCATGTGCAAGGCAAACACCCTACCTACTGTGCTATCGCTCTCCAGCCCCCCTTTGGCGCAGTCTTGCTGGGCCCTTTTCCCTGGCAGTTCTCAGCCCATAGAAAAAAGTGTGCGTGTTGCTTGCCTTAGCTTCTTTGTGTAACCCCGGGCCTCTCACACACATACATACGCACACACGCACACACAAGACCAGCCATCACTGCTGAGTCGCCTCCCGGCTAGTCAGTGTCTGGACGGGAACGTGGTCAGTGACACTCACAGTGCACAGGGATGATTTCTGGCTCCTGAATGTGTTTGGGGGTGATGCCAGGGAGGGCGTGAGAGTCAGCTGCCTGCAGGGCAAGTACCTGTCCCCTCTGCCCTCTGGCCCCAAATCTGCAGTTGTTTGTCTGTTTGGGATTGAGTTTTTGCACAGGAATGACACTTGGTGGGCTCAGGGGGCTGTGCGGGAGGCTGGGGGTCGCACTGGGGGTGGCGAGTGTCAGACTGGCAGCTCTCTGGGCTCCGGAAGCTGCTGTGGTCGCTCCCCTGAGACAGACTCTCTCCTCTGCTCTTCAGAGATTTATCCCTGAGAACGAGTGCGCCTCAGAAGGCCCCACAGTGGGCTCGACAGTCAGGGCCTGGTAGTGGCCGCGGCAGCGTCTGACCACCTGACCATGAGTCTGCTGAGGCCCAGCGGGCTGAAGGCCCCCACCAAGATCCTCAAGCATGGGAGCTGGGCCCTGAAGGCACCCTCGGCCGGTAAGTGCTCTCAGCCCGGGCCAGGGGAGACTCATTCCCACCAGGGAACCCCCTCCCAAGTCCTCGCCCTGGAAGGACTCCCTGAGCTGTAGGCACGTTCATGGCTCTGGGGACAGCTCTCACACAGGAGTGTCACATTCTGTGACTTTAGTGTCACGGCAACTGGTGTCAGCTGAGGCGACCAACACGCTCCCTCCTAACTGCTAGCCCCCTCGCCCGGGCTTGGGGACAGGCTGAGGGAGGTGGACTCACCTGGACTAAAGGGCCTCATTGCCGGCCGTAGCCACAGGACAGTGGGGAGGGCAACCGGCACCCCATGGGACTCTCCAGCCTCAACGTCACATGAGTGACCCTGAGCGCAGAGCCAGAAATAGGCCCTGAGGACTGGCTGGGGTGCTCTCCCCCTAAAAGTAAAAGAAGATGGGCCAGTGGACACAGCAGAAATAAGACACTGGGTTAGAGCTTTCGCCTGGCTTGGTCCGTAGCATCACGGGGTGTGTCCAAAGATTTCCCCTCAGCTGCCCAAATATGACTGTGGCCTGGGATGCTGCAGTAGGTAGGCACGTCCCCTTCATGGTGGGCCCAACCAGGCTTCGCCACAAGCAGCCCCCGGCATTGTCTGGGAGAACCCCAAGCACTGCTGGGTGTCCCTCCCCCCCCCAACCACACTTTAACTGGACCTGGACAGACTCTTCCTGACCCTTCTGACCCTTCTGACCCTTTCTGCTGTTCCAGCGGCTGCTCCCGTTGAGAAGTCCGTGCCTGGGGAGAAAACCCCCAGCGCCTTCTCCTCGGAGACGCAGGAGGAGTTTGTGGACGACTTCCAGGTGGGGGAACGAGTCTGGGTGAAGGGGAACAAGCCTGGATTCATCCAGTTCCTCGGGGAGACCCAGTTTGCCCCTGGTCAGTGGGCCGGGATCGTCTTGGACGAGCCCATCGGCAAGAACGACGGCTCGGTGGCGGGTGTGCGCTACTTCCAGTGCGAGCCGCTGAAGGGCATCTTCACCCGGCCGTCCAAGCTGAGCAGGAACTGGCAGGCTGAAGATGAGACCAACGGCCTGCAGCCAGCGCCTGCTGCCCCGGCCACACCGCCCCGGTCGGCCTCCCCGGCCCCTGCCGCCGCCCCAAAGGCGCCCCAGCCCTCCACAAAGGAGGCACCGGCCGCCCCTCACATCAGCAACCTGACCAGGACGGCCAGCGAGTCCATCTCCAACCTCTCAGAGGCTGGCTCCCTCAAGAACGGGGAGCAGGAGCTGAAGCTCGGGGACCGGGTGCTGGTGAGTGCCGAGGGCAGCGGTCGCGGGTGGGTGTCCATTTGCCTGTCTGGTCCATCAGCTTTTGCAGACTCGCGGTTTGGGTGGAAGCATGAGCAGCCGGGACGCCTGGTCCTGCAGTTTCCAGCATGATGGATGCGTGCAGGGATTCTGCCAGTTTTACCAGTTTAGCCAAAACAGGGTGGAGGGGTCATGCCGTGGGGAGGCCGCGTGCTTTGCATGCCTCTGACCCGGGCTTTAAGTCTTGGTCCCATGTACAGTCCCCCAAGCACATCCCGTAGTGATCCCTGAGCACCAAACCAGAAGTAAGCCCTGAGCACTCTGACTCTGACTCAAAAAACAAACCAACGAACAAAGTTGGAAATCGGTTCCATTGCTCTGGTTTCTGATGGTCGTGTTTGGGGCTTCACAGGGCTCACCCCGAGCCGCTCTGGGCCATTCAGTGCCCAGCTGTGCGCAAGCCCTGAGCCGTCTCTCCAGACGTGTGTGGTTTGGTGTTTGGGCCACACCTGGCCGTGCTCAGGGCTTCCTCCTGGTGCTGAACTCAGGGATCTGGTAGGGCTCAGGGGACCAACTGGGGTGTCGGGGATGGACCCTGGGTAGGCCACGGGTAGGGACCCGTCTCCGGAACATTCTCAAGAGTATGTTTTGCTGTCTTGGTTGCTTGATCTTCAGACTCAGCACCTGCTCTTGTGTTTCTCTGAGCAGCTCCTGGAAGCCCTTTGGTGGGGGCGAGGGGGCACCCCCGTGAGATGAGTTTTGGGTGGGGGTCACCAAGTCCCTGCACATGGCATCCTCAGTCCACCCCAAGCCCATTCCTCTGCACAGGTCCCCTAAGCAGAGGCGCTTGGCTGTAGACAACTGTTCTCCCCCAGCAGAAGCACTCAATAACACTTTCAGAACCCGTGGGAAGCGGCCGGGAAAAGTCCCCTTGGGCACCTCTGAGGCGGGCGGCTCTGACCAGACAGACTGGGGGCTGGCCCGGAGCCAGTGGCTTCCCGGGGACCACAGGGATGGCCATCGCCAGACCGGTGTCAGAGCTGTGGAGGCCGGAGAGGAGAGCTGTGAGGAGACCTGCCTGCAGGCGCAGGGTGGCCCTCGGAGGGTCCTGGAGGGTCACGGTCAGGGTTCAGGGATGGCCAAAGAGTAACACGGGGAGGGAATTGGAGCTGGAGGAGACACACGGTTTAAAGACTGTTTGGGGGGGGCTGGAGCAGTAGAACAGCAGAGAGGGTGTTTGCCTTGCACTCAGCAAACCCGGGTTCCCCGGTATCCCATAGGGACCCCAAGCATCGCAGGAATGATTCCTGAATGCAGAGCCGGGACTCACCCCTCAGCATCGCCAGGTATGACCCAAAGACCCAAAGAAGAAAAAAGACTTTTTTTTTTAACTTGCATTCACAACCGTCCACACCCGGACACAGGGACACCAGTGTCGTTGGAACAAGGGAGCGGGGACACCGCCACTGGCTCTGCGGTGAATAACTCTGATCAGTTATTCATTTATTGGTGGTGGTGCTCAGGGCTGAGTCCTGGCCCTGTGCTCAGGGACCACATCCAGGCAGGTGTGTGCAAGGCCAACGCCCTGCCCTCTGTCTATGCTGTTTCATCGCTCCATACCTCAGCTAGAGCACGCCTTTCAAAAAAAAGTTTTTGGGGGTTTTTTTGGGGGACCACAACCAGCATAATGGCTGTTTTCTGAAAGAAGAAGGGGAAAAAAGAAAACCCAAACACTTTCTTTGGTCTTTTTCCTAATTCAAGGAAGGTTTGCTTGGCACTCCACGGCCTAACGCAGCCGTGGTCAGGAGGCCGTGGCGAGTGGAGGCTGGACTCGGGGCACTGAGGCGAAGCTCCCGTGCAGGGCTGGCGCCCTCCCAGCTCTCCAAAGGGCCTCCTGCCCTTTGCCCCATTCTTCCCTGCGCACAGGAAGTCCAGGTTCTGCGCCAGCTGGCCCCGATGTTTACGGGACTGACCTCCGAGGAGCCCTTTGAAGGCTCTGACGTGGCTGTTCCAGCCTCCAGGCCTGTGGAAGACGGTCCCCTGCCCCCGGCACTCCCTGTCACTGGCAGTGGACAGACTGCCCCCATGCTTGTGCTACTTTGGTTCTCTCTGGAGACTCAGGGACACTTAGTGGGGTCACTGGAAATGCCTGGCTCTGACCTCAAGTCCCGTCTGTGCTCGCAAGTAGGCAGGGGTAGCAGAGCGGGACAGTCCGTTGCTCTGGTCAGTCTTATGGTGTCTCAGAGCGGGAGGTCACTCTGTCCGTCCTGTGGCGTCTCAGAGCCCAACCGTGAAGAGTTTCTCCGGGCTGATGTGCGGTGGTTCTCCTGGCCTTGGGAGATCACTTTCCCTTCTCTCCAGCTGAGCTCTGACAGAATGTTCTGGAGACAGGCTTGCAGCAGTTTTGGGCAGATGATATTTCCAGGATATGATGTCAGGTTCTTGAGAGAATTGACTGACTTCCAGTTGTGCTGTTAGAGGACGCTGTTTCCGGGTCGGGGACGGCATGTTCTGTGCCAAATTCTTCACCGATGACCAGCTGTGAGACAGGAACTTTGCAGCCTCTTCTCAGCCCAGGGCCGCCACCACAGCCACCTTTCTCTTGTTCTTTTATTCCTTGTCACACTCACAGTGCCCAGGGCCCACGCCTGGCCACGGAGGCTGTGCCAGGGCCTTTGCAGATGGCACTTCAGGACTCGCAGAGACAGTCCTGGGTGACGCTGCTACCCCTCATGCTGCGAGTGACCCCCGAGCACGTGAACCCAGTCCTACCCCAGACCCGAAAAAAGAAAACCGCGCTCTCGGGCATTATTAGTTGAGGTTTCTCTCTCTCTCTCTCTCTCTCTCTCTCTCTCTCTCTCTCTCTCTCTCTCTCTCTCTCTCTCCCCTTTCTGTTTTGACTTTTTGGTTTTGGGGCCACTCCTGGCAGTGCTTATGGGTCACTCAGGCTTTGCACTGAGGAATCACTCTTGGCGGGCTAGGGGGACCATCTGTTTTCTCTGTTTTGCTCTGCATCCCGGGGGCCAAGCATCAAGCCAAGGCATAGTGAAGGAGAACTGGAAAATTGAAGTCCGCTAAGATATGAGAACAGTCATTTTCCTTTAGCTGGTTTCTGGCTTAATTGTTCTCCAGCGGTGGGGTTGCCACGGCTCCGCTCCCACACCCGCGGGGCAGCGACCCCCTCGCCACACCAGGTGGCTGGCCTGGGTCAGAGATTCCCAGGGGTGTGCTCAGCCAGGCCACCAGTGACAGCGAGTGGGTGTGAACGCCGCTGCCTTGCATGGACACTGAGCAGCAGCGTCTGCTCACTCTGTAGGGGTTGCAGGGGGAAGTGGCACCTTGACCTTTGGGGTTTCTTAAGGAAATCCCTACTCAAAGCCAGAATGTTCCTTCTTGGGGGTGGGGGCGCTGTGCACAGTCCAGGGTGTCTGACCTGCGTCCCTCCGACAGGTGGGAGGCGTGAAGGCCGGTGTGGTGCGCTTTCTTGGGGAGACCAACTTCGCTAAGGGGGATTGGTGTGGTGTGGAGCTGGACAAGCCGCTGGGCAAGAACGATGGCGCTGTGGCCGGAACTAGGTGGGTCCTCCTGCCCCCCCCAGACAGCCTGGGGCAGTGCACGGTGCCCGGGAGGCGCTGAGGGGACTGCAGGCCACTTCACTTGGTTCTTAGGCGGGGCCGCTTCCGGTGGCACTCGGGGACCCTGCAGGGATGTGGGTACAGCCTGGGGCTCCCACATGCAGCTGTGCTCAGCCCGCAGGAACCCCCTGCTGTCGCCCTTCAGATGCCGGGGAGGCTGCTTGGAATCGCCCTTGGTTTGCGTGGTGGATGTGGGCGGCGTGCGAGGGAGTGTGTGTGTGAATGTATGAATGTGTGTGCTTCGGAGTTTGGGTATGTATGTAGGAGGGTGTGTGTATGTGAGCGTGTGAGTGTGGGGCTGTGAGAGTGTTGGTGAGGGCATGAGCATGTGAGTGTTGGTGGGGATGTGAGCATGTTTGTGAGGGAATGAGAGTGTGTCATTGTTGGTTTGAGAGCGTGCAAGTGTTGGTTGGGTGTGCGTGTGTGTGACTGTGGGGCTGTGGGAGTGTTTGTTGGGGTTTGAGTGTGAGTGTGTTTTTGTTGGGGTGTGAGTTGTTTGTGAGTGTGGGACGTTGGGAGTGTGGGAGTGTTGGTTGGGGTGTGAATGTGTGGGAGTGTGGGAATATCGGTTGGGGTGTGAGTGTGTGTGTTAGTTGGGGTGTGAGTGTGTGAGTGTGGGGCTGTGGGAGGGTATGAGTGCTTGTTGGGGAGTAAGTGTGTGTGAGTGAGGGGCTGAGGAAATGTGGGAGTGTTTGTTGGGGTGTGGATATGTATGTATGAGGGGTGTGTATATGAGTGTGTGACTGTGGGGCTGTGGGCTGTGGGAGTGTTGGTTGGGATGTGAGCGTGAGTATGACTGTGTTGGGGTGTGAGTGTGTGGGAGTGTGGGGCTGTGGGAGCGTGTTAGTTTGTGGGGGTGTGAGACTGTGGGACTCAGTGGACTCCTCGGTCGGCGCCTGTCTCTCTTGCCAAAGGTGTTTTTTGTCCCTCCCCTCCTCGTGGTCCGCAGGTACTTCCAGTGTCAGCCCAAGTGTGGCTTGTTTGTTCGCATTCACAAAGTCACCAAGATCGGCTTCCCCTCCACGACACCGGCCAAGGCCAAGGCAGCCCCCGTGAGGCGTGTGATGGCCACCACCCCCGCCAGCCTGAAGTGCCACCCGTCGGCCTCCTCGCTCAGCTCTGTGAGCTCCGTGGCCTCATCCGTGAGCAGCAGGCCCAGCCACACGGGACTAGTAAGCAGCCCCCTCCCCGCCCTGTGCGATGCTCAGGCCCCCACAGACTCCCAGGCCCCAGGGGCGAGAGGCGGAGCAGGACCGGGTGGGCTGAGCAGCTCCCGGGGGCAGGCAAGTGGCTTCCCAGCCACCACCGGTGACAGGAGCAGGGATGGGCCTTTCCTCCGGTGCTCAGGGCTCAGGCCGCCGTAGGGATGAAGTGGGGGAGCTGAAGGGGTCATCGGAGGGTCAGACCAGGACCCAGAGACTCTGGGGAACGCTTGGCGCTTGGCGTTGCTTGTTTGCTCTCTCCGTCCCTCCCTGCTCCCTCCTGTCCCTCTGCACCCCTGTCGACATGCAGAGGGGCCTCGACTTCTGTCCATTGCGGGGCCACAAGTCAAAGCTGGGGCCTCGTGGCTTCTCCCCTCACGTATCTCTGAGTCCTAAACACTAAAGTGTGTCCGAATATGCAAGGGTGTCCTGAGATATTGTCCACAGGGAAATGGGCCCACAATGGAGATGTGTCCCGGGGGGCTGGATTTGCTGGGGGCTGCGCTTCCTGCCACCTCCTCTGCTCCCTGCATTGACCCTCGTTGCGGAAGAGGAGGGAGTGAGTGTGTGTGCAACAGAAGATACAAAACAGATGACACGGGAATGGGAGCCAGGAGGCCACGCACCGTGGGCACAGGCCTGGGGCCAGTCCTGTCTCGCTCGACCACCACCAGGTTACCCTGCCCTGCCTCCATCCTCACGTCCGACTCCTCCTTCCCCTCGACTCGCCATTCAGGAGGGGAGCAGACTCAGAAGCCCCTCTCCTTCCCTCGCGAGCCAGCCCATTTGTGGAATTTGGTTTTGTTTTTCTGCTTGACTGTGGGCCACACCCTGCAGTGCTTCAAGGGGCCGTTTGCAGTGCTGGGGTTGAGCCGGGGCCTCCCACATCCGAGCAAGAGCCCCACGCCTGAGCCGTATCTCCAGCCTCCGCCCGCTGTCTTGCTTTGTTCTGTTCTGGGGTCACACCTGGCAGAGCCCAGGGCTTTCTCCCGCCTCTGTGCTCGGGATTATTCCTGGCGGGCCTCCGGGATTGAGCCTGTGCAGCGCTGGGGCTTCGCTCTCCATCTCTTTGTCCCCTGCCTTGCAGATCTTTACGCAGGGTGGAGCTTACTCCTACACTGCACATCACCGTTAGCGTCTATGACAGGACTATAGAATGAGTCTGTGTGACTTCATGGAAGTATACCTCGACAACATAATTCCATACGTGCACACACAAGCGATCACACACACACAGCCACTCATACATGTACACGTAGTGCATACCGTATATACACAGGCTGATGGGTATATACACACAGGCACGTACATGCATAAACACAACGCGCACACGCACACAGGTGTGTGTAGACATGCCCACAGGAGCATACATGCACGCATACATACATGCACACAGGTCCGTGCGTGCCCTGTGGGAGCCTCCCGGTTCGCGTGTTGGCTGAGTTGCTCTTCTGAGGTACCAGGCTCCCACAGAGGGGCTGGCCTTGCTGGCATGGAGCCTGGGGCCTCACACACCATGCGCAGGGCAGAGGCTTTGGCATCAACATCCTGAGTTCAGTTCGTGGCCCCGACCTTGCCCAGCCCCTCAGCGCCCGCCTCCCCCCATGCCAGGGGTGCTGCTTTCTCCCTGCTCCAGCGCCTGAACCTCACAGTCTCATCTCCATGGTTTGCTTAAAGCCCTTCCCTCCCGTGCTGGTTTCCTCAGGGAGTTGTCTCGGACCCAGGAAGCGCATGCGTCCGGCCTGCCCCACCCGCTCAGGCCAGGAGGCTCAGGGAACACCGCCGCCCGCCTTTCCTAGTTTTTATTTTTGCTCTTTGATTTTGGGGCTCACCTGACAGTGCTCAGGGACTCCAGGCGTGGTGCTTGGGGGCTGCTTCCGGTGGAGGGGGTTTGAGCCCAGGTCTTGGTGCGAGACCCCCAAGGCTGCCAAGCTCTTCCCAGCCACCTCACGAAATCCGAGTTGACTGCAGTTCCTGGGAGCACTGCACATGGCTGAACCCGAGAGCTCGTGTGCTCCTAGAAATTTTATTTGTTTATTATTTGGTTTTGGGGCCACACTCAGGGGTGCTCAGGGCTTATTCCTGGCTCTCTGGTCTTGGGGTCACTCCTGACAGTGCTGGATCTTGAACCTCTGAAAGCACCTTCCACCCCCCCCCCAAAAAAAAAACTCTTTGGCCCTGGGGACAGCATTTAATCTGACCAATATACTTTAAGTGTATTGGGGAGTCACGGCCAGATCCTTACGCAGAGGCAAGGATGAGCTGCTCCCCGGACAGAAACAGGTAGCTCGAGAGCTCCCAGCAGGCAAAGCAGCAGTGGACAGCCTGGGCCCTGCTGGGCCCGTCGGTCAGGAGGCAATTGGCAGCAGCTCAGATGACGCAGGGAAGCGGCAAGAGCAGGGCGATGGGTCAGGCGTGGCCGGGCAGAAGGATCGGACGTCCTCGGCCACCCCCGCCCCAGCCCCCACCACCGTGTGCCTGAAGAATGAAGACCAGGTCCCGCTGTGTCCCCGCCTGCAGGGGCCGTTGTGCCGCAAGGAAACTGGGTCTGCAGAGCGACCATGAGCAACCACGAGCCCAGGACAGAACGGACAGGACCCCCGGTCCCCGCGGCCTTCCAGCCCACCCCCTCCCCTCCTCACTGTCTTTGCCTCTTCTCTCCTTCCTTTTGTGCTTGGTCTTCCCCTGAGCTGCCCTTGCTGTCCTGCTCGCTGGGCGTGAGCCGTCACACATTCTCACCCACCACTTGTTCCTTTTTTTCCTGGATTTTGGGCCACCCCCCAGCAATGCTCAGGACTTACTCCGGGCTCTGCACTCAGGACTCACTCCTGGTGGGCTCGGGACCCTATGGGGTGGGTACCTGGGATCCAGCTCGGGTCAGTGGCGTGCAAGGCCAGCGCCTTCCCCGCAAGTTTACCATTCTAGCCTCTCATCCCCCCTTTCGAAGGCAGATGGCACAGGGGTCTATTATGGGGTCACACCCAGTGACCCTCAGGTGCACGGGGCCATTCCCAGAGACAAGAGTCTCTGGTTCCTGCTGTTCAGGCCTGGGGCGTGTGCTGGGGAGAGCGAGGTGAGCTGGAAGGAAGAGGAAGAGAGAAGGGCCAGGCTGCCCTGGGGAGACCCTGACGGACGGACGTGCAAGGCTGAAGATGCTGGAGCCGGCCTCAAGCTCAAGCCAAGGGCTCAGCCTTAAGGAAGCTCAGGCCAGAGCGGGCTGTGGAGGGGGCTGCCTCCGGCTCTGCAGAAGAGTCTCTGGATTCCCACGAGGCCTGAGGTCAGTGGAGCCCAGGTCCCGTCCAAGGATCTTCGGGAAGGTTTCAAGACGCTTCTGCTGAGAGTCAGTGGCCCATATGCACGGATGCAGTGCTCCTCCATCTGCTTTGCTGAAGATAGCCACATGCATGCCCGCGTCCGCCGCCCCCACCCCCTTCACGTCTCTTTTTCCTTTCCAGTTGCCGGTAACTTCCTCCCGCTGCGCCCGCAAGATCTCCGGCACCACCGCCTTCCAGGAGGCGCTGAAGGAGAAGCAGCAGCACATTGAGCAGCTGCTGGCCGAGCGAGACCTGGAGCGGGTGGAGGTGGCCAAGGCCACGAGCCATGTGGGGGAGATAGAGCAGGAGCTGGCCCTGGCCGGGATGGGCACAACCAGGTGACGTCTGTGCAGACGGCAGTGCCGGGTCCGAGAGACGCCTGCAGCAGAGGCTGGGCGCGAGCTTGGTGCAGGCGGTGCAGGGAGAGGCCGTGGGTCCCCGTCTGCCGTCGTTGCGGTGGCGTCCGCCACGTGGTTTGATCGCATGCACCTTCTGCTCGCCCCGTGGGGGTTCAGGGAGCGCCGAGTTGTCCCCGCCGGTGCTTTCGTGCTGTGTTTCCCTTCCCGCCTTCCAGAAATGCTGCATCTTAGGTGGGAGACGCGTTCAGCATGCTGCGGTGGCAGGTGGCGGTGCCAGCCCACAGAGGGCTGTCGGGGGCGGGCGAGGACACTCACGCGCAGTTGCCTCCACAGCACATCCTGGAGCTGGAGGCCAAGATGGACGAGCTGCGGGCCATGCTGGAAGCGAGCGACTGGGAGAAGGTGGAGCTGCTGAACCAGCTGGAGGAGGAGAAGAGGTGAGGCCGTGCCAGGAGCTGGGGGGCTGCCTCGGGTGGGGTGCTCCTGGCCTTCCAGGGCTGTGAGAACCACAAACCAGCGGGTGCCCAGTCCTAAGAGTGGCCTCATTGGGGGGGGATGGGGGGAGCTCACTGGAGCCCAGCCACCCCCGGCCCTCCCTGCAGTGTCCACGTGGCCTGGTGTTCAGGAGACCTGTGCTGGCTGGCTGGGAACTGTCGTATCCCAGTGGGGCCCTGTGGGAGTCCCTGGGGTTAAGTCCTGGGCAGGAGGAAACCTGCAGCATCCATGGGGCACGGCAGCAGACAGGCAGGGCTCAGGCCAGGCTGCAGACAGACGGACATGGGGTGCCGGCCAAGACCGTCTTCTCAGATGGGCTCCTGGCAGTGTGGTGCCCAGGGGCACTGCCAGTGCCCGGCTCAGCCCCTCAGCTCCACATGCTGAACTCACCACGTCCCCTGGGAGCCCCTCCTACCCCCCGCCCTGGCCCCGAGTCATTTGCTGCTTCTCTCCCAGGGGCTCAGTTGTTGTCCCGATGCGGGGACAGGCGCTGGCTGGGAGGGACTGGCATGCGCACCTGGTCAGTCTCTAACCACCTCTGTTAGCTGCGAGGCAGAAAAGGCTGATATGACAGTGCGCCTGGCGTTGGCTCGACAGAGCTTCCTCCTGTAGCCTGCGGGTACCACCCAGTGCTCGCAGCCGAGGGGACTCGCTGACTTTCTTTTTTTTTTTTGGGTCAACCCAGTGATGCTCAGGGGTTACTCCTGCCTCGGCACTCAGGAATTACTCCTGGCATTGCTCAGGTCCGAATTGAACCCGGGTCGGCCACGTGCAAGACAAATGCCCTGCCCGCTGTACTCTCGCTCTGGCCCTCGCTGACTCTCTCAGCCCTCCTGTGTGTGGAGGCGGGGGCTGGGTCAGGCGTGCATCTACAGGATGGTGGCCCTCATGGGGGGCAGCAGTGACACCCCTCACAACTCTCCCTCTCCCCAACAGGAAAGTGGAGGACCTCCAGTTCCGAGTCGAAGAGGAGTCCATCACCAAAGGCGACCTGGAGGTAAAGCCCGGGCAGGTCAAGAGGCTTGCAGGGTGCAGGCAAGGATGCGGGGTGGCCGGGCCGACCCCGCCGGGACCACTTCTGCTGGAGACTCCAAATCAGACAGGGATACCTGGTGTCATGCACCTGGCAGGGCCCGGCGGAGGCACCTCTGCTCCTTGGGGCCGGAGGCTGCTGTTGATGAGCGTTTTTCTCTCGTTCTGACAGTTGGGTCTACGCCTTTGCCTCAGCTTTAATTTTCAGTCGAGCAGCACAAATCAAATCCTTTAGAACCCCAGTTTTTTTAAGTAGGCGGGGGTCACACCCACCACCTGGCCCCCTGGCGCCATGTAATCCCATCAGCGGCCAAGACTCAGAGACTATAAAATCCAGATCCCAGAACCGCGCGGCCGCGCGACATCTTATCAGAACTTTTGTTTTTTGACACCTTATTGTCTCATTCCTATTTTGGACAAACTTGCAGGCTATCGAATGTAGCCTGCCCACAGGGCAGAGTCTGGCAAACTCCCTGTGGCGTACCCAATATGCCAAATACCAGTAACAATGATGGGTCTCATTCTCCTAAATAGCCTTGAATATAATCTCACGGCTAGGATGAAAGAGACGTTACTGGGGCCTGCTCGAGGCAATCGACGAATAACAGGATGATGAAATGAAAAAAATGAAATTCCGTAAAACAAGAAAAAGCAAACAGTCAGTTTGCAAAAGAATAATTTCTATTTCTGCTTCTTTTCCTTCCTGTTTTAAGTTCATGGAAATTTTGTTTTCCCACCAGAAGGAGGTGAAGGCCCTGCAGGCGGCCTCCGAGAAGCTCGCCAAGGAGAACGAGTGGGGGAGGACCAAGCTGGACCACGCAAACGAGGACAACACGGACGTGATCGCCCCGTGGAAGTCCAAGCTGGAGACAGCCATCGCCCCGCACCAACAGGCCATGGGCGAGCCGAAGGCGTTCGTGAGCCGGGGCGTGGGTGCCGAGGCGGCTGAGCTGGCCGAGCTCAAGATGCAGATGGAGAGGCTGCAGTTCGAGTCCCAGCAGGAGGTGGAGAACGTGAAGGCCCAGCAGGTGGCTGAGCGTGCGGCACACGCCTCTGAGCTGCAGACGCTCAGGTCGCGGCTGGTCAGGATGGCCCAGGAGCAGAAGAACAGCCTGGAGGCCGCGCGGGCCAAGCTCGACCAGACCGAGGACCAGCACCTGGTGGAGATGGAGGACACCCTGAACAAGCTGCAGGAGGCGGAGACAAAGGTAAAGCACCTGGAGGGGTTGCGGGCCATGTGTAGTCAGCAAGCCCAGGCCCTGGCCGACGCCACGGCGCAGCTGGAGGCCACCCAGGAGAAGCTCTTGCAGCTCGATGGGCTCCGGAAGGCCAGTTCCGAGGTAAATTGGGAATGGAGAAGCTCAGGCAGCAGCTCCAGGTGGCTGAGCGGCAGATTCAGGAGTTAGAGAATGCAAAGTGGGCTGAGAGCGGCAGGTTGGTACCCGGGCGCCCTCGCCCACTTCCACGCTCGCTCCCTGCATGCTGTGTGTCAGTCTGCTTGCCGCCGTGTTCTGGCTTGGTGGTGACAGGTCTCCCAGTCACGTCCCGTGCGGTTCCCTCTGATGGGACTGAGAACGTGTCGGCACGATTCTGGGGCTGTCATTGGTCCCCAGTTCCCGGATGCCGTGCTAGCCTTGGCCCCGGCTAATCGGGCCCGTCTGGGGTCTTTCTGAAACTGAGAACTCTTCACAAGGCCAGTGAGAAAACAAGATAGGAGCCCCCAAAGCAAACCTCGGCCCCCCCGCCTTGGGCCCCCTGTGTACTCGCCAAGTCCGCCCAGACCCTTGGGCTCGAGTCTGGCCGCAGGAGTCTTTCCCTGACCTTGCTGACCACTTGCTCGTGTGACTGGCTTTGCCATCCTGTCCCCGAGGCGCCTCAGTTTCCAGCTCGTGCTCAATGCCTCTGAGCCTCTGCGCTCCCTCAGGGCTGGTGATGTGGTCCATCTTGGTATTTCTCATTGCCGGCCCCTCCCTGCCTGCAGCACAAGCCCCCGCCCAGCCCTGCAGAGATTTCATCCCTTTCAGTCTCTAAGGGGTGCTTGGGCCAAGTCCGCCTTCCATCATGGCCTCCTGTTGACTGCGGGCATGGACTCTCATGGTAGCCCTGACCCTGCGGAAGGACAAGACAGTGAGATCTGGGCCAAGCCGAGGAAGCTGCAGTTCTCACCAAGGAGCCCCGAGAAATGCCCTTTTCCTCCTATAGGATTGTGGTGGCAGAGACATGCCCTCCCAGCCGCCCCCCTCTCCCCCTTTCTCCCCCCTCCAGGCGCTGGGCGCTTTGTTGGAGAAACTTCTCTGTTGGCCAAGATGGAAGGGCTGTGGGATTTGTAGACAGGAGTGACAGACATAACAGAAGGACCCAGAGATTCCCGGGAGTTCCTCTCAGGACTCAGGACTCCTTAGCTGGCATTCCGGAAACACCGGCTGAAACAAACGGAATCAATTCCTAGGACACAGCAGGGGATAGTTGAGCCACTTGTTCGCATCAAGATGTAACAAACGTCAAGTTCTGGTGACTGCTGCCTAGTGGATTAGAGGTTCTTCATTTTAAATTTCATATTGAAACCCCTCAAACTTTTAAAGTCACAGACAAGAAACTACAAGAAAGTAAATCTTGGGGGCCAGAGTGATAGTACAGTGGGAAGGGCATTTGCCTTGCACACGGCCTAAGTGAGTTCGATCTCCAGCATCCCATAGGGTCACTGTCATTGTCACTGTCCTCCCGTTGTTCATCGATTAGCTCGAGCAGGCCAAAAAAAAAAAAAGATAAACCTTTTCTTCCCTCCCTCCCCTCCCTTTCTCTTTCTTCCCTGTTTCCTCCCTCCCTCCTTCGTATCCTTAGCCTCCCTCCTCCCTTGCTTACTTCCTTCTTCCTCGCCAAGCCATGCTCTCGGCTCTGGGGTCCTCCCACCCAGCAGTAGCTGGTCTTTTCAGCTTGTGGACCGATCTCAGGCTCGCCCAGTGGTGCTGCAGTTCAAACTCGGGCCTGGTGTGTACTCCAGCCCTTTGTGCCGTCTCCCCGCCCCTTGAAAGTCAGTCTTTCTCATAGGCTTTCTTATTTTCTGGTCACTCCAAATGTAGGTCTAGAAAATGCCTCTGTTTGAGCCATTTTCAATAACCACTAGACAGTCATCACCAGAACTGATGGCGCCAAGGCCTTGGCTTTGAGAGCTTCAGGCAATCACGCTCACCTCACGCCTCTGTTCTTCGGGGTTGTGTTGGGTCATGGGCTTCTCATATGTGCTTTCTGTTTTGTTTTCCCCTTCCTGTTCCTGTTCGTATTTTTGGTCCATTCACTCCATCCTTGTCACTCTGGTAGGCCGAGAGCCTGGCCGAGGAGCTGCAGGGGAAGGAGCTAGCGCTTCGTAGTCTTCAGGAGAACTTGAACGAAGTCAATCGAGTGAAGGAGGCTTTGGAGAAAGAGCTTCGGAGTTTGGTGAGTACCAGGGGAGTCGGACGCTGATCTTTACCTTGCTGAGGGTAAAGCGAAGCCTCCTCAGGCGAGCTCGGCCCCTATCGCCTCTGAGGCTCATGAGCGTGTCAGCTCGAAAGCCCCAGGGACTGCGCGAGCCCCCATTGGGGCAGCAAAGGTAGGTGCGCTGCTCTGTCCCCGCTGTGCCCGTCTCCTCTGCCTGATCAGTGAGTGGCCAGCAATGCTCCCGGAGTGCCGGGCTCCTTCCTCCACTCAGCAGCGCCTCAGGCTCCTCTCCCGTGCCCCTGCCCCCTCGGCTCTGTCTCCCCTGGCAGCCGGGAGCACTGGGGGCTCACATCAAGGGGAGGGGGTGAGAGACATGCACTGGGAAGGCCGCTTTTCTGGAACCTTCCAGACACCTTCCTGCACTGGATCAAAGTGTGTTTTCTGGTTTTCTTTTTAGGATTTTTTTTTTGTGTGTGTGTGTTTGTTTTTTTGTGTGTGTGAGTTTGGGGTAGATTATTTTTGTTTTCTGGGGTTTTTTTGTTCCTGTTGTAGTTCTTGTTGTTTTTTGTCTTTTTGTCACAGTTGGGGGTGTTCAGGGGTCACTCCTGGCTCTGCACTCAGGAATTACTACTGATGGTGCATCCCCTATGGGATGCTGGGGATCAAAGCCGGGTCATCCTTGTGCAAGACAAACACCCTCCCCGCTGGGTGATTGCTCTGGCCCTTGGGTGTGTGTGTGTGTGTGTATATATATATATATATATATATATATATATATATATTTTTTGATGGTGGTTGTGGGGGACTAGTGCCATGCCTGTCAGTCCTTGGAGGCGACTCCTGGCTTTGTGCTCAGGATATTCCTGTTAGTGCCGGGATTCAGACCAGAGCCAAGTGGCCTTACTCAGTGCTCTCTCTCTCCCAGCCCCCAGATGATCACCATGTTTATTGGGGCTCCCCCCAAACTCGGTGGTACTCCTGGCTCAGGGTCTAACCGGCTGGTTGTTCTCGGGCGCCTGGACCCTGTGCCAGCCCTTCAGCCCCCAATATCTATGTTCTAAGTGCAAGTTCATTTTCATGAACATTGTGTGTGTGTGCTGGTGAGCAGAGCAGAGTCGCCCGTGTGTGTGCGGGTATGTTTATGTGTTTGTGTGCGTTGTGTGTGTGTGTATGTGTGTGCGCGCGTGTGTGCTGGGGGCAGGCAGGAGGCCTGCGGCTGATGGTGGCCCCCGGCTCCCCGCAGGGGGAGAAGGTGGACGTGAGCCGCAGCCAGTCCCAGGCTCTGCAGGCCGAGCACGCCAAGTCCACCACGGAGAGCCAGGCGCAGCACGAGGAGGCGCTGCAGGCCCTGCAGAAGCTGCTGCTGCAGGCGGAGGAGAAGCTGCAGGCGGTGCAGGCGGAGAACGGGAGCCTGCTGCGGGAGGTGGCCGAGCTGAAGACGCAAGCCGACAAGGCCAAGGTGTGTGGGCGCAGGGCCGCCGTCTCGGGGTCGGGCTCTGTTGGGGGCCTCGGCCTGCAGCCTCAGACACTTCCTCCGCCCGTTGGCGCCTGTGAGAGCCGGAAGGGGGTTGCTCCCGGGGCGCCCGGCAGAGCACATAGAAGCCCAGGGACCCCAGCTTGGGCTGTCCGTTTTGTTTTTAGCTTGCTCAGTAAGTTCAGGCCTTCGTGTTTTCACTTGATTGCTCAAACGCATTTTTTAGTGTATCAGAGAAATGTTAAGGTTCGAAGCTCAGTGGGGAGAAATAGAGCGGCTGGAACTAGTGCAGTGAGAGGGCACTTGCTGTGCACGTGACCCACCGGGGGATCCCCAGCATCCCCCAGGGTCCCCCAAGCACCCAGGAGGAAGTCGTGACCTCTGCCGGGTGTGAACCCCAAAACAAAAAGGAAAATAATGTACACACACATATATGTGTGTACATACATAACATGTACATATGTGTACATCTTTATATCCATATAATAAGTGTATTTTAATTCATATGTACATATTTTGATACATTTTTAGTTTTCCACGCTTGGTCCCATGTATAGTTTATACATATATGTGTATGCCTATACATATATGTGCTTGTATGTATATGTGTGTGTATACATATCTATAAGCCAATGCAAAGAAAACGGAAGCGAGCTTACATCAGAGGAAACCAGGGCTGCTGAGTGGCGGCCATGGCCCGCGTGTGTGTTGGTGCCCGGCCTCTTTCCACCACGCACCAGAGCCAGGGCTACGTCTCCTCTCTGGACCACCTGCACAGCCCAGTTCTGTGGCCAGCAGCCTCGTGTGCATGCTCAGGTCAGCCCCATTCCGGTAACATGACCCTCAGCGGTCAGCTGCCCAGCACACGCCAGTAGCCCGCTGTGGCTCATGGCTGCTGAGCTGGACAGAGAAGATAGCCCTTGCTGCAGAAAGTTCTGGAAAGTACATGGCAGTTAAACTATGGTGTGCATTGAGACTCAGAAACGAAAACGCACAACCCGTTGCTGACGGGCAGGGAGAGCAGGTGAGGGAGACCCTGGCCCGTGTGCGGCCACTCCTCCTGGAGCCTCTGGGCCCCTCCCAAATTACTGCAAACACTGCCTCCCATTGTTCATCGATTTGCTCGAGCGGGCCCACTAATGTCTCCATTTTGAGACTTGTTGTTACTGTGTTTGGCAAGCAAAACCTGTTGGCTTCAGTCTCCAAAGCTTGGTGGATTAGTCTGGATTTTCTATAAAGTGTATAACTTTTGGGACTAAGTCCATTTCCTGCCTCTGTTTGTCCCTGTGAAAATCGTTTGACCAGCAGTGGTTGTTTTGCCTTCCCCTTCTGCACAAAGTTCAAAAACAAAATACTTTTTGTAGTTCTTTGAATTGTACTGAAAACTAGTTTTTTAATGCATCCCTTCTATGACAGTGATGGATTTTATAATAGAATAATTGAAGTGGGGGGAAAAAATCTTATGCCCCAACGTCAAGATCCAACTGTACTTAAACCTTCCGGGGAGCTGTCAGGAATAATTTCAGACGGCATTTCAAAAATAAAATGGCTGATAGTAGAATGGGTAGTGCTGCCTTGTACTCGGCCAACCCGGGTTGATCCCCAGCATCCCGTATGGTCCTCCGGCCCTGCCAGCAGTGATCCCTGAGCACAGAACCCTGAGCGAGCCCGGAACACCTCCAGGTGTGGGGCCCCCATCCACAAAAAAGGCAGGTAGATATGTTGACCCTGTGAAGCTAACTGTTTGAGCCTCTCCATCCTGCGTGTGTGTGCGTGTGTGTGTGTGTGAGTGTGTGAGTGTGTGAGTGTGTGCGCGCGCGCATATACACGTGTGTGCAGGTAAGACTACTCTGCCATTTTCATTTCTGGTATTTAGGCCACATTAAGTGCTTGGCTTGCTTGTGCCTGCTTGATCTCATTCTTGTTTCCATTCTTCCCCGCTTTTGTTTCTGTAGTCATTAACTTACCTAATAACATCAGAGGAAATTGAGCTGATGTCGGAGGATCGCAGGGCCCTGAGGTCAGAGAATCAATTGCTGGCGAAGGAGAAGCTCTCTCTGAAGTCAGAGAGAGAGTCATTGCTATTGAAGTTGAAGGAAGCGGAGGCCAAAAACTCTTCGCTGCGGGAAGAGCAGAGGAAGCTCTGGCTGTTGAACCAAGCGATTCTTTTCGATAAAGAGAAGGTCATCGAGGCCAGGCAGGCCGCAGAGAAGCTCTGGCAGGAGGAGCGGCTCGGCCGAGAAGCCCTCCAGGCGGAGAAAGAGAAAGTGCTGGAAGAGGGCAGGGCAGTGCAGGAGGAGCTCCAGAGGGTGCGCGCGGAGAACGACGCCCTGCAGGTCGCCAAGGTGGGGCTGCAGGCCCTGGTGGAGGAGCTGCAGATGAGCAAGAGCGGCCTGGTGGCCGAGTGTAAGAAGGGCCTGGAGGAGAGGGGCCAGCTGGAGGAGCATGTCAAGAAGCTGGTTCTGGAGAACCTATCCCTGGCCAAGGACAAGGACAACATCATCCAGAAGCTGCAGTGCTCCTACGAGGAGCTGGCTCGGGATCAGAAGTCGCTGGTGCAAGAGATCGAGGAGCTCACGGCCGAGAAGAAGTCGGCCCTCGAGAAGCAGTCGGCCCTCGAGGCGGCGCTGCAGGAGGCCCGGGACGCGGCCCGCAGCCTGGAGAAGACACACGCCAGTATGCTGCAGGCAAAGGAGGCGCTTGACGCCGAGTGGCAGGAGGAGTGCCAGCGGCTGGCGGAGGACAGGCTCGCGGCACAGCAGGCCCTGGTGCAGGAGCGGGAGGCCCGCGCCCAGGAGACCCAGGCGGCCGCCCACGAGGCCAGCCAGCTGCGAGGCCGCCTGGCTCTGCTGGAGCAGGAGGTGGAGGAGCTGCGGGCGCATGCCCAGGGGTTGCAGGCCGAGCACCTGGACCTGCTGGAGAGGAAGGCACGGTCAGACCAGAAGGTGGCCGAGATCCTGCGGGAGAAGGAGCAGCTGGCCGGCAGTTACTTCCTCCTCCAGAACGAGGTCAGTCGGCTGGCCCAGACCAGCAGCCACGTCTCGGCCAACCTTCTGGAGGCCCAGAAGGAGAACCGCCTGCTGAGAAAGGACAAGATCAGGCTCGCCGTTAAAATCAGAGAGCTCGAGACGCTGCCGTCATTTACGGTAAAGTGGAGCAGGCCCGACCCCCGTTGGCCCCGGGCACCCCCTTGTAGCGGTTAAGAGGATTGCTCTTCGTCGGCACAAGGAGCGGTGGATCCCCACGGAACCCGTGTGTCACGGGCTGTTTGCTGCGGGCGCAGGGACAGCTCGTCACCACGTGCCTGCTGACCTCTAGGACAAGGCATAAGCTGTGAATAAAACCAAAAAGAACAGTATGTTCATATCCGGGGGGAGTTCTCACGGAAGATTGCACTGTGGCTCTTCAAGACATAAGGGAAGGCATGAGAGAGGCACTGAGTTGTAAAGTAAAGCGGTGTCTTCCGGGGGGACTTTGAGCGGTTGCCCTGAGTCTGCTCACTTGGGACTCGGGGGTGCCATGTGCCACCAGCAGTGTGCCCGGTGCAGGGCAGCCTGGACTCGAGGGTGCCTGGTGCCGGGCAGGTGTTCTCTCTTCCCAGCTGACTCAGGGTTTGCCTTTCTCCCACTCCCACACCTGTGCTCACGGCTCACATCTCCTCTCCTTCCTTTCCCCCCTGCCCCCAACGCTTTCCAACCAGGCCTGCTTAGCTGTCCGCTCATGTCATTTTTATTCTGTGTGAGGAATGGAGGCTCTTGGGAGCACTAGGCTGTTTCGGGGCATCAGTCTTGCCGCTGAGCGGTTTAGACGTGAGTCCCCGCGGGGTGAGCGGCGCCCAGCGGGGGCCGGAACCACTGTGGCAGGTTTGTGTGGCGTTTCGCGCTGTGCTCTGCCACTGCGGCCAACCCCTCCCTGCCCCCCCCCCCCCCCCCCCCCGCGTGGCTCAACGAGGTTTCTCTCTCCAGGCTGTGCAGAAAGCGGAAGATGCCAGGCATTTTATGGAACAACTGTCCCAAGAGAAGACAGAGACCCTGGCCTCCCTGGAGGACACCAGGAACACCAATGCAAACTTGCAGAATGAGGTGGGTGATGGTGGTGACCAGGGCGTGTAGGCCCGGCCTCAGCCTTGAGAGAAACCATATCCTGGGCCAGAGTGATAGCACAGCGGGGAGGGCGTTTGACTTACACACGCCAGACCCAGGTTCAATCCCCGGCATCCCATATGGTCCCCTGAGCACTGCCAGGAGTAATTGGTCCCTGGTTCTCGCATGGGACAGGAGGGGAAGTGTACCCCTGCGTGACCCCTGTAAGACCCCTGGGGAGGTGCTGCGCGGAGTGACCACACAGGATCCGGGGGACATGGGGCGGCCTGGCGAGATCACTGAACAGCTGACCACTCCCAGACTGCTCGGAGGAGCAATGAGCCCGGCAGGGACTGGACGCCCCAGTTAGCTCGCCCAGAGCCTGGGCCGGGACAGGAAGAGAAGCCACATGTGTTGACATACGCAGCGTCTCAAGGCTCTTTGATGACTGTGAGAAGGCCAGCCACTGCCCTCTGACCACACAGCCCCACTTTCCTGGGCTCGAGTGACTGCTGATGGCCTGGGCTGCTCCTCCCCGCCAGGAGTGATCCCTGAGAACAGAGCCAGGGCTTAGTCCCCACCCCACCAAACAAACCAAACTGACTACCGACAAAGGTTATAGATAAGCATGTATAAATACACAGACATGTACCTATGTATATATGCGTGTGTGCTTCAAAAGAGTCGGGGAATATCTACCATTTAAGATATCCGAGAATGGGGCCGGAGCTATAGCACAGCAGGTAGGGTGTTTGCCTTGCACGTGGCCAACCCAGGTTCCATCCCTGGCATCTTATATGGTCCCCGAAGCACAGCCAGGAGTAATTCCGGAGTGCAGAGCCAGGAGTCACTCCTGAGCAACTCCCGGTTCTGACCCCAAAATCCCCCCTCCCAAATTAATTGATGAATTAAAATAACAGAAGCCAAAAAGAAGGAAGCTGAGGAAGAAGGGACTGTGCTCACCTGGCACCCGTGAGAACCAGGGCCCGGGCACCTGCTGCCAGAACCCCACCCCCACACGCTCCCAGCACAAGAGGTGATGCTTACGGAGTGAAAGGCCCCATGGACAAGGACACATCCCTTCAGTCAAGGGGTCACGTCCTTGCCAGAGCCGAGAAGCCAGACCCCTCCACTGCCCTTACTCCTGCTGCTCTCCCAGAACCTGGGCTTCGGGCTCCCATCAAATTGGCAAATCTTCACTTTGACAGAGTCGAACACCACTTTGGAGGGCCTCCTTCCCATCAGGAAGGTCCCGTCGCAAACGGAAACGTCCACCAACATGTGGCTGTCCCGGCCACCTTGCGCATGCTCTGGGCGCAGAGCTGGGGAGTCTGGTCCTCTGGGCCACCTTCCTGCTTCTTGCTCCTGTCGAGGGAGACAGCTGGGTGGGGTCCTCTGGGGTGTGCACACTTTGCTGCAGACCCCAGTGCCCGCACCTACCATCAGCAGGCTCAGGTCTGGCCTGCGGCAGGAGTCAGTCTTGGGGCCTCCTTGATATCTCTCCTTCCCCAACCTCTTCCATCACACCCGGGCCTGCAGCGCTTTATAGTTTGAATCCTCTCCGAGGAAGGGGACCATCTGGGTCCCCGTGCCCTGTGGAGTTTCCGCACACCCTCACTTCCTGCACTTCTGTACTTAACAGCCAGTGGCCCTGGACGGCACATGTGGGCTGAAGTGAACTTTACATGTGGGCTGTGGACGTGGACCCTGCATGGGCTTGTTGGGAACTGAACATTTCCATGTTTTTTTTGGTTTTTTTTTTCAGCTGGAGGAAGGGAGATCTGTGTTTCTTGGCTCCAGTGTGGGGGGGCCTGGGCACTCTCAGAGACATGTCATCAGAACTTGCCCTGAGGGAGAAAAAGAATCAGTCTGTTTTTCTGGTTTTCTTTCTTCTTTCTTTGGGGGCCACACCTGGCGATACTCCGGGCTTCCTCCTGGCTCTGCACTCAGGAATCACTCCTGGCTGCTCTCCGCTGGCCCCTGTGGGATGCCAGGGATCAAACCTGGGTTGGCTGCGTGCGAGGCAAGCACCTTTCCCGCTGTGCTATCACTCAGACCCAAACCTGCCAGTTTTTAAATGAAACATGAATGTTTGTGCCTACAGTCATGCTTGCTTTTGTAAAGTGGGATTTTTCCCCCCGTGGATTTTAAAGAAGTGAGTCTGTCTTTGTAGGAGAGGGAAGGCCCTCTTGACTCCCTGCTCTGAGAGGAACCGAGGGGGCCCAACATGTCCTCCTGGGGTCTTCCCTGGGGCACCCGGGAGCTTGCGCTCAGGAAGGGAAAGGGGAGCTCTGACTGCCTCCAACCCTGGGGCGGGGACTGAAAGTGGGGCCCAGCCTCCTCTGTGGCGGGCTCCGATGGCTCCCGCAGATGGCTCACCGTCTCACGCTCTCCTTTACCACAGATTGATTTCCTGAATTCCGTGATTGTGGACCTCCAAAGAAAGAATCGGGACCTCAACAATAAAGTGGAGATGATGTCCGAGGCCACTCTCCAGGAAGGGGGACGACCTCAACAACTGAACAATTACGAAAACAACAGTTTCGGCCCGGCCACCCCATTCTCTGCACTGTGCAGAAATCTACAGCAGTTGATGGATGACATAACAGTCTACTTGTGAAACACCTAAAATGACCAATTTACTGTTTTTATAAGCTTTACTTTTTTTGACTGTGCGGTTAGATGATGTATGATGAGAAATTCAACATTAATTCTTTTGGATTTTCTTATCACTAAAAAATTAAATGAAGGACCTCAACCATCAGAAGTTTATCATCCAGTTTGAATCTATTTTTTTTCACTTGAATGTTTTCTAGTTCTGTAAAAAGTGATAAATAATGTACCATCCAGGCTACATGTATAATAAGAACTTCTATCATTGTATATATGCTTTTGATGTATTTTCCTCTGGAGATTATCAACTGTCTGACAAGTGAAAGATCTGTATCAATTGAAATTTTTAGTAATAACCATTCTTGAAATTGTTTCACAAACTATGTAAAGCAGTATTAAAATTTGAGCAAACAAGTGTCCTATATCTACTTAATAAAATTATTTCTTTTTGCCAGTGATAACTGATTATGCTCAGGTTCATTTATAAAAGATTTTTGGCTAACAATCAAGAATTATAGAGTCAAATAAGTCAAACAGTTTCTACAATGGAATTCTGATACACCAATTTCTTTTTGTTTCTTTATGTTTGTGCCACACCTGGTGATGTCTTAGGGCTTATTCATGGCTCTGCACTCAGGAATCACTCCTGACAGTGCTTGGGCAGACTATATGGAATGTCAGGGATTGAAGCCAGATTGGCCAAAGCAAATGCCCTACCAGCTGCACTATTGCTCTGGGCCTGTGAACCATTTTCTTAAAAGCGTTTATCTTGGGCTAAAGAGATAGTGCAGTGAGTAGGGTACTTGCATGTGGCTGATCTGGGTTCGATGGCAGGAATCCCATCCAGTCATCTGTGCCCTGGCAGGAGCAATCTCTAAGTGCAGAGGCAGGAGTAAACCCTAAGAAGCACTGGGTTGGGGGTATGGTGCCACCAGCAGGTCAGTCTGTACCTGTGAGGCGAGTGCATCAGCAGCCTGATGGCGCCTTCAGACTTCCAGGTACCCCCAAATTGCTGCCGTGCGTTTGGCCAGACCCCAAAAACTTGAGGCAGAGTTGACCAAGAAAGTAAACAGGTAAAAGATATGTGGGAGATACACCCACAAACCACCTCCAGTTCAGCTATATAATTGGAGGCATGGCCTCTCTGGTTCCTGATTGAACTGCTTAATGGCCATGATTCCAGAGACTCAGAAACAAGTCTCGAAACCCAACGACTTTTGGCAGAAATGTGTCCAGTCCCTGCAGTAAGTTAGAGGCGCTGGGCCACCCCAGGTGGGAATAGATTTTGTGCCTTGGCCTGTTCCCCCTGGCAGCCCGCTGGCCGCCATCCTCCAGAGGCCACTGGACAGTCAGATTTAGACCCACAGTGACGAGACACGTAGGGCCTCACGGGATGGGGGTGGAGCTGGCCCTTTCCTAAACAAAAAGATCCCAAGTCGTCACCCACAAATGGCCTCTCTGGCTCCTGATTAAGGTGCTTAACGGCCATGATCCCAGAGACTCAGACACAAATCTCAGAATCCAGTGGCTTTTGGCAGAAATGCATCTGAACCCTGCAGTAGGTTACTGTCGCTGGGCCGTTCCAGGGAGGAAAGGGTGCTATCCCTTCCACCTGCTCCCCCTTGGCGGCTCAGTGGCTGCCATCCTCCAGAGGCCATTGGACAGTCAGGTTTGGGCCCTCAGTGATGAGACATGTGGGGCCTCACGGGATGGGGGTGGGACCAGCCCTTTCCTCCCCATCCCAGCAAGACCCCTAGTCACCGCCCACTAACGGCCTTTCTGGCTCCCGATCAATCTGCTTAACGGCCATGATACCACAGACTCAGGAACAAATCCTGGAACCCAGCAGGTTTTGGGAAGAAATTCCTCCAGATTTAATTGTTAAAATTTTGGAATTTCAAAATCGCACAGCCACTACTACAACCACGTGACATCATATGTTATTCATAACCAGGAATAGAAAACAAATTGTCTACTGTTGCCCTTTCAGCAGCTCTGAGTGTTGGGGTAAAATCCCAAATAATAATGGTGGGTCCAGTGTCAAAATATTGAATGTAATCAAAGTAGAGAGAGCGCAATGTGAAAATCATCTCTCCACAGGTAGGGGGAGGGTGTGGGATGGGGGCATACTGGGGTTTTGAGTGGTGGAGAATGGCACTGGTGAAGGTACGGGTCTTTCATTTTATAACCAAGATTTAAACCCGAAAGCTTTGTAACTGCTCTCATGGTGATTCAATAAATAAAATTATAAAAAATGAAAAAAAAATAGAACAACTGGGTGAGGTTTAAAGGCAAAAAACCCAAAACAAATAAAACCTCTATTGCATTATTGCAAAGCTTCATGACCAATGTAGCCTAAAATGAATACCTTCAGTGATTCTCCATAGCTATTTGACAAGACGAAATTAAAGGGACACCATGCAGTACAGACACCATCAATCCATAAAGTCTGGGAAAGAAACTGGAAGTTGCTATATTAACTCAAAATAAACAGAACCAAAGATGCTTATAAGCACCAACTCCTTTACGTTTGCAGCACATGTGTCCTCAGGTTGATTTTTCTGGAAAAAAAACTTGAGCAAGAACGTTACTTTTAGCCTACATAATTGAATACCTGAAAGATAGCTCCATGACAATTGGGCCCTAGAAAAGCAAGTCCCAGCCCATATCCTGCCCTGCAGCTGCGTCCTGTTGATAGCACCAAGGACCCCCATCTTCTTCTTGTTGCCCCTGGAATTCACTAAATAAGGTCATGGGGCCAGAGAAGGCCTGATTGGCTGCCTGCGTGCAGCATCTAATGTGATCATTCGAAGGTATTGGGTGATTTGTGCGCTGGCTTTTCTGAGACGGCGGGAAGTTGCCCTATAAGAAGCTCCCTCTGAAGAGGCTCGGGGCTCTCAGCCACTGACGGTTTGCGGTCATGCTGTGAGCCCGAGCATGCTCGAATAAACCTCTTGCTTTTGCGTGGACTTGGTCTCTCAGAGTTTTCCTTGACAGGTGAGGCTGTCCTGAGCTCGGACCCTACCAAAGCAGTTTGCAAAAGAATAATTTCTATTTCTGCTTCTTTTCCTTCCTGTTTTAAGTTCATGGAAATTTTGTTTTCCCACCAGAAGGAGGTGAAGGGCCTGCAGGCGGCCTCCAAGAAGCTCGCCAAGGAGAACGAGTGGGGGAGGACCAAGCTGGACCACGCGAACGAGAAGAACACGGACGTGATCGCCCCGTGGAAGTCCAAGCTGGAGACAGCCATCGCCCCACACCAACAGGCCATGGGTGAGCCGAAGGCGTTCGTGAGCCGGGGCGTGGGTGCCGAGGCGGCCGAGCTGGCCGAGCTCAAGATGCAGATGGAGAGGCTGCAGTTCGAGTCCCAGCAGGAGGTGGAGAACTTGAAGGCCCAGCAGGTGGCTGAGCGTGCAGCGCACGCCGTTGAGCTGCAGACGCTCAGGTCGCGGCTGGTCAGGACGGCCCAGGAGCAGAAGAACAGCCTGGAGGCCGCGCGGGCCAAGCTCGACCAGACCGAGGATCAGCACCTGGTGGAGATGGAGGACGCCCGGAACAAGCTGCAGGAGGCGGAGACGAAGGTAAAGCACCTGGAGGGGTTGCGGGCCATGTGTAGTCAGCAAGCCCAGGCCCTGGCCGACACCACGGCGCAGCTGGAGGCCACCCAGGAGAAGCTCTTGCAGCTCGATGGGCTCCGGAAGGCCAGTTCCGAGGTAAATTGGGAATGGAGAAGCTCAGGCAGCAGCTCCAGGTGGCTGAGCGGCAGATTCAGGAGTTAGAGAATGCAAAGTGGGCCGAGAGCGGCAGGTTGGTACCCGGGCGCCCTCGCCCACTTCCACGCTCGCTCCCTGCATGCTGTGTGTCCGTCTGCTCGCCGCCGTGTTCCGGCTTGGTGCTGACAGGTCTCCCGGTCACGTCCCGTGCGGTTCCCTCTGATGGGACTGAGAACGTGTCGGCACGATTCTGGGGCCGTCATTGGTCCCCAGCACCCGGATGCCGTGCTAGCCTTGGCCCCAGCTAATCGGGCCCGTCTGGGGTCTTTCTGAAACTGAGAACTCTTCACAAGGCCAGTGAGAAAACGAGATAGGAGCCCCCAGAGCAAACCTCGGCCCCCCCACCCCCTGCGTACTCGCCGAGTCCGCCCAGACCCTTGGGCTCGAGGCTGGCTGCGAGGGTCTTTCCCTGGCCTTGATGACCACCTGATCGTGTGACTGGCTTTGCCGTCCTCTCCCCGAGGCGCCTCAGTTTCCAGCTGGTGCTCAATGCCTCTGAACCTCTGAGCTCCCTCAGGGCTGGTGACGTGGCCCATCTTGGTATTTCTCATTGCCCGCCCCTCCCTGCCTGCAGCACAAGCCCCCGCCCAGCCCTGCAGAGATTTCATCCCTTTCAGTCTCTAAGGGGTGCTTGGGCCAAGTCCGCCTTCCAGCATGGCCTCCTGCTAGCCACGGGCATGGACTCTCATGGTAGTGATGTCGGTGAGCCCTACGGGTGACTTATGTGAAGCGGGGAGGAGAAAGACGGTCACTTTCTCCCCACCCGCCTCTGCCACCCGGGACCCAGGGTTACTGGGTACTTGTCTCGCCTCACAGAAAGGAATTTCAGGAGTAGACAAGCAGTGAAACAAATAGATTTTATTTGGAGGATTTTTGGAGAGGGAGAGAAAGGCATAAGCAGATAAGCGGGGGAATGGAGAGTAAGAGAGAGAGTAACACGTCCAGAGAGAACGCGGGCTTCTCCGAGGGTGGAGAGAGCCCCTCCACACATCCCAGCATTAGACACGAGAGCATGAAAGTACACATCTCAAGAGGGGAGATACGGGCGACACACGTGCTCAGCCACGTGGACGTAAGCACACATGGGCTCAGGCAGCATGTGCGCACCCTGCCTTTCTTCCAGGTGGCCTTTATAGGGTTTCTCCAGCCTGTCCCCACGTGAAGCTTCTTCCCGGGTAAAAGTCCAGTTGCTAAGGAGATTACCAGGGAGGTCCAAAAAGAGGAATTTCATGGGAGGCCTATATCCTGAGGGCCTGTGGATGGTCTTATCAGGCCTTTGCTTTCTGTATCCACAAGGTGGGTCATTCCTAGAATTCTTCTTCCATGAAACTGTGTTTCATTGCAAAGGGCCTTTCCCTATCTACTTTTCTACATCAGTAGCCCTGACCCTGGGGAAGGACAAGAGAGTGAGTTCTGGGCCAAGCCGAGGAAGCTGCATTTCTCACCAAGGAGCCCCGAGAAATGCCCTTTTCCTCCTATAGGATTGTGGTGGCAGAGACGTGCCCTCCCAGCCGCCCACTTCCCCCCCTTTCTCCCCCCTCCCCCCGACGCTGAGCGCTTTTTTGGAGAACCTTCTCTGTTTGCCAAGTTGGAAGGGCTGTGGGATTTGTAGACAGGACTGACAGACATAACAGAAGGACCCAGAGACCCCCGGGAGTTCCTCTCAGGACTCAGGACTCCTTAGCTGGCATTCCGGAAACACCGGCTGAAACAAACGGAATCAATTCCTAGGACACAGCAGGGGATAGTTGAGCCACTTGTTCGCATCAAGATGTAACAAACGTCAAGTTCTGGTGACTGCTGCCTAGTGGATTAGAGGTTCTTCATTTTAAATTTCATATTGAAACCCCTCAAACTTTTAAAGTCACAGACAAGAAACTACAAGAAAGTAAATCTTGGGGGCCAGAGTGATAGTACAGTGGGAAGGGCATTTGCCTTGCACACGGTCTACGTGAGTTCGATCTCCAGCATCCCATAGGGTCACTGTCATTGTCACTGTCCTCCCGTTGTTCATCGATTAGCTCGAGCAGGCCAAAAAAAAAAAAAAAAGAGATAAACCTTTTCTTCCCTCCCTCCCTTCCCTTTCTCTTTCTTCCCTGTTTCCTCCCTCCCTCCTTCGTATCCTTAGCCTCCCTCCTCCCTTGCTTACTTCCTTCTTCCTCGCCAAGCCATGGTCTGGGCTCTGGGGTCCTCCCACCCAGCAGTACTGGGTCTTTTCAGCTTGTGGACCGATCTCAGGCTCGCCCAGTTGTGCTGCAGTTCTACCTCGGACCTGGTGTGTACTCCAGCCCTTTGTACCGTCTCTCCGCCAGCCAAATGAACGAGGCTTTGGAGAAAGAGCTTCGGAGTTTGGTGAGTACCAGGGGAGTCGGACGCTGATCTTTACCTTGCTGAGGGTAAAGCGAAGCCTCCTCAAGCGAGCTCGGCCCTGTGGCCTCTCAGGCTCACGAGTGTGTCAGCTGGAAGCCCCAGGGGCTGTGCAAGCCCCCGTTGGGGCAGCAAAGTTAGGTGGGCTGATCTGTCCCTGCTATGCCCTCCGCCTCTGCCTGATCAGTGACTGGCCAACGATGCTCCCGGAGTGTCGGGCTCCTTGCTCCCCTCAGAAGCGCCCCCTGCCCCCTCAGCTCTGTCTCCCCTGCCAGCCGGGAGCACTGGGGGCTCACAGCAAGGGGAGGTGGGTGAGAGACATGCACTGGGAAGGCCGCTTTTCTGGAACCTTCCAGACACCTTCCTGGGGTGGATCAAAGTGTGTTTTCTTGTTTTCTTTTTAGGATTTTTTTTGTTTGTATTTGTTTTTTTGGTTTGTGTCTTGGGTTTTCTTGTATTCAGCTGTGCTGAGACTTTCTCCTGGCTCTGTACTCAGGGATCATTCCTGGTGGCCCTCAGGGGACCACGTGGAATGCTGGGGATTGAACCTGGGTTGAATACATACAAAGCAAAACACCTAAAGTATCTCGTTGTTTTTGTTTTTGTTTTTGGCTTTTGGGGTCACACCTGGTGATGCTCAAAGGTTACTCCCAGCTCTGCACACAGGAATTACTCCTGGTGGAGTTTCGGGGACCCAATGGGATCTGGGGATTTAACCTGGGTCAGCCACGTGCAAGGCAAATGCTCTTCCCGCTGTCCTGTCACTCTGTCTCTGGGCCTGGGTGAGCCAGGCCTTTCTGCTGAGACAGTGCTGACTGGATCCTGTCAGGACCTGGGACTGAGCACTTAGGAGCCTTTCAGAACCTGTGGGAGGATTCCAAGGGAAGCGTCCTTGCTGGGGCAGCATGGGCCAAGCACAAGCGGCATCACATGCTATCTGTGTGTGGTCGAGAACATGTGTACACACGTGTGTCCACAGCCATGCACACACCCCAGTATACACACATGGGCTTCTGTCATGTGCAGACTCATACATGTCCTTGGACATGCAAACAAGTACATACATACTTGCACAACTCACTCATGTTTGCCAGGCAGATACACACTGGGCATTGGTAGCTGAGTTTGGGGTGGATTATTTTTGTTTTCTGGGTTTTTTTGTTCTTGTTGTAGTTCTTGTTTTTGGTCTTTTTTTGTCACAGTTGGGGATGTTCAGGGGTCACTCCTGGCTCTGCACTCAGGAATTACTACTGACGGTGCATCCCCTATGGGATGCTGGGGATCAAAGGTGGGTCAGCCTTGTGCAAGACAAACACCCTCCCCGCTGGGCGATCGCTCTGGCCCTGGGATATACATATATATATAATGTATATATATGTATATATATATATATATATTTGGTGGGGGGGGGACTAGTGGCATGCCTGTCAGTCCTTGGAGGCGACTCCTGGCTTTGTGCTCAGGATATTCCTGTTAGTGCCGCGATTCAAGCAGGGCCAAGTGGCCTTACCCAGTGCTCTCCCAGCCCCCAGATGTTCACCGTGTTTATTGGGGCTCCCCGCTAACTCGGTGGTACTCCTGCTCAGGGTCTAACCGGCTGGCTGTACTCGGGCACCTGGACCCTGTGCCAGCCCTTCAGCCCCCAATATCTACGTTTGGAGTGCAAGTTCATTTTCATGAACAGCATCACAAAATGGAGTGTCTCCCATGTCGTTGATTGGAAGCTACTTTGCACCCTCCTGGTCTGAATATCTGATTCTGTTTCTCTAGAAAGAAAAGTTCGCAGAGGCTTCAGAAGAGTCAGCCTCTGTTCAGAAAAACATGCAAGGTGGGTGCGGGCCATCGGGTGGCTGTGTCGGGGCCGGGGCTCTGGGGTCCCACACTCAGGGCTCTGCCCACTCATTTCCCGCAGCTGACTTCCTCCGGCTCTTTCCTCTTTGACTTAAAGTTCATTCCCAGAGACCCGAGCAGGCCAGGCACTTGCCTTGCTCACTGCCAAGCTGGTATCCATCCCTGATACCAGCAGGCTGATCCCTGAGTGTAGAGCCAGGAGGTACCCTGGGCGTAGCATGTACGCGCACAAAGCCCCCCCCACACACACACACACATCACACACATACACATTGTTTTTTTTTAATTTATTTTTTTGTTAATAATGTAGGAGTACTACTAATTATTCAGCCATTGATGAAGCTGATTTAATTGGGCATGAACTCCACATTACTTATTTTTTTAAAATTCTGTTCTGAATGTTAACTTTATTTTATTATTTTATTATTATTATATTTCCCTCCTTTTTTTGATTCATGTGAGATATAGTTACAAAGCTTTCATATTTGAGTTTCGGTCATACAATCATCAAACACCAGTCCCATCACCAGTGCACATTTTCCACCACCAAAATCCCCAGAATTCCACCAGCCCCACCCCTGTGCCAACCCTTCCCCTGCCTGTGTGGCAGGCACACAATTTCCCCCATACTCTCTCTCTACTTTGGTTACATCCGATATTTTGACACCAGTCCCACCAGCACTCAAACCTGCTGAAAAGGCAATGCTAGATGATTTGTTTCGTATTGCTTCTTATGGCTAGAATATAATGACCAGGAATATCTGTGTCATTCTCTTCCGGGAGCTGTACTGTATAGTCTCTGGGTCTTGGCCATTGCCGAGATTACGTGGTGCTGGGGGGCAGTTTGTGGGTGTGACTGCCAAGCTACTGGAAAACTGGGAATGTGGCGGGAGGAGGCCCAGTCCTGATCTGAGCAAGCTTGGAGCTCTCAGTCACGGGTTCCCGTTTACCTCCGGGCCACTGACCCTAACTGCATCTTTTGATCTCTTTTGAGATGTATGGGTCTCTGAAATAAGGCCAATAAATGAGCTTACATAGCTTATATAGTGTTTTGTGGATGTGTCTCCCACATACTGAACTTTTGTCCGTTTAATTTCTTGGTAAATTTGACCCCAAGTTGTTGGGGTCTGACCAAAGGCACAGGAGCAATTTTGGGGTATCTGGAAGTCTGCAGGCACCATCAGGCTGCTGATGCAATCTCCCCGCAGGTACAGGTGGACCTGCTGGTGGCATCATAGTCCCTACATCACTGTTTGTGGTGACATGCTGGTGTGCTTGGGAAAGTGCTGTGTGACCTGGCAGGGAGCTGGCTGGATGGGAAGATTTTGGGATGCCCCCAGCCAAGACCTCGAGTTCCTCCTGGCCCCAGACCCACCGTCTCCATGCCGAAACCTCCTGGTGTTGCCCTCGGCTGGGGGCTTCTCCCATAGAGACGCTTTATCGCCCCCGTGACCTCAGACTCCAGTGCGAGATTTGATGGAGCCTGCCAGACAGACTCTCAAATAATCCCGATGGTGCGTGAAATATATTAAACTTCTAACTTTATCCTAACTAGAATCTGTTGATAAGTTACATCAAAAAGAAGAACAGTTTAAGGCGCTGTCTTCTGAACTGGAGAAGTTGCGAGGAAATCGAACAGGTAAGAGATGGTCTCTGGGTGTCGTGCAGGGGCACCCCGGGCGTGAGGCGCCTCCCTGCTGACGCTCCCGCGCCCCCTCCTCAGCCTCCCGGCCTCCCTCAGGGAGCCCCCACAGCAGGTCCCAGTGCCCCTCGCGCCCGCCCCCCCATCAGTTCCTGGGGCCCTGTGACACTCCGGCCACCTCGGCCCTGGGACGACTGTCAAATGCTGCCCAAGGTCCCCCCATGAGGGCCATCTATGAGGCGCCTTGTACGGTCGGACCCCCCGTCCTGGCCCCATCCTTTGCTCGCTGCCTGCGTTTCTTCCCTGTCTTGTGAGTTGTCCTTGGTTTCACTGGCTGCTGCTCGGTTCGAGCAGTTTTCAGGGGCCAGAGAGTGAAACATCCTCGGAGGGAGGCCTGGGACAGAAGCGCAGGGGACACTTCGTTGCCTACGACACCCCAAAGCTGTTCTCCCCCCCTCCCCCCGCATCTCTCCCTGACGTTCTCTCTCCCTCTGTCCCTCTCACTCCTTCCCTCCCTCGCTCCCTCCCCCCTTCCTCTCCTCCCCTCCCCTCAGATATGGAGGCTGAATTCAAAGAGAGAGATGTGCGAGAAGAGCAGTTGATGAAGGCAAAGGCCAAGTTGTCAAACGACATCGCGGACATCATGAAAATGTCCGGGGAAAACTCGTCACAGCTGACGAGAATGAATGATGAACTACGCCTGCAGGAGAGGTGGGTGTGTCGGGCTGTTTTTCCGGAAGGTTCTGTGGTGACACCTGCAGCCACGAGTCACCCTCCCAGAATTCTGTCTCAGGCCCTCTCCGAGATCTCTGAGGCTCCTTCAGGGACCCTCAAGTCAGCTGCACAATCGGAAGGCCGCAGCGTCACCCACTTTTTTGTGTGATTTCTGAAGAAAAGGTGGCGGGTTGCTTGTGGCACGGCCTGTCCCAGGCAGCGGAAATAGTCCCCATCCGAGGAAGGACAGCTGACCCGTGTCACACGGAGAGAAGTTTCTCTGTTTTGTCTTAGGGCCCCTCCTGGGGGTGCTCAGGGGTCACTCCTGGCACAGCTGCCGGGTCATAATGGGGTGCTGGGTGGAACCCAGGTCGGCCACTCACGGCAGGCTCCCCCTCTGCCGCTTCCAGCCCTTGTCTTCTTCCCTCTGCATAGCTGCCGGATAAAGAACGAGTGTTTCAAGACAAACCTTTTGCGGGCATGTTTAGAACTATTCGGTTTTATTACTTAGTGTGTGTGTGGGGGGCGGGTGTTATACCCGGAGATGCTCAGGGCTTCCTCCTGGCTCTGCACTCAGAAATTACTCCAGGCGGTGCTCGGGGGACTCAGTGGGATGCTGGGAATCCAACCTGGGTCTGCCACATGCGAGGCAAACGCCCTCCCCGCTGTGCTATCGCTCCAGCCCCACCATTCAGATTTGACTCTTGCACTTTTAATGCTTAGCCGAGCGGCCAGCCTGCCCCAGCTGGGCACGGCGTCGGAGTTTCCCGCAGAGAGTGCCGGTATCTGAGGGCCATCCTGGGATCCCCCAGCAGAGCTTGCCTCCTGGGTTCGGCACCCCTCTGATCCAACTGTACGTAAATCTTCCAGGGAGCTGTCAGACAAAATTTCAGACGGATTTTCAAAAATAAAATCGGCTGATAGTAGAATGGGTAGTGCTGCCTTGTACTCGGCCAACCCGGGTTGATCCCCAGCATCCCGTATGGTCCTCCGGCCTTGCCAGCAGTGATCCCTGAGCACAGAACCCTGAGCGAGACCCAAACACCACCAGGTGTGGGGCCCCCATCCCCAAAATAGGCAGGTCGGTATGTTGACCCTGTGAAGCTAACTGTATTTGAGCCTCTCCATCCTGCCTGTGTGTGTGTGTGTGTGTGTGCGCGCACGCGTGCGCAGGTAAGACTACTCTGAGATTTTCATTTCTGGTATTTAGGCCACATGAAGTGCTTGGCTTGCTTGTGCCTGCTTGATCTCATTCTTGTTTCCATTCTTCCCCACTTTTTGTTTCTGTAGTCATGAACTTACTTATTAACCTCAGACAAAGAGGAAATTGAGCTGATGTCGGAGGATCGCAGGGCCCTGAGGTCAGAGAATCAATTGCTGGCGAAGGAGAAGCTCTCTCTGAAGTCAGAGAGAGAGTCATTGCTATTGAAGTTGAAGGAAGCGGAGGCCAAAAACTCTTCGCTGCGGGAAGAGCAGAGGAAGCTCTGGCTGTTGAACCAAGCGATTCTTTTCGATAAAGAGAAAGTCATCGAGGCCAGGCGGGCCGCAGAGAAGCTCTGGCAGGAGGAGTGGCTCGGCCGAGAAGCCCTCGAGGCGGAGAAAGAGAAAGTGCTGGAAGAGGGCAGGGCAGTGCAGGAGGAGCTCCAGAGGGTGCTCGCGGAGAACGACGCCCTGCAGGTCGCCAAGGTGGGGCTGCAGGCCCTGGTGGAGGAGCTGCAGATGAGCAAGAGCAGCCTGGTGGCCGAGTGTAAGAAGGGCCTGGAGGAGAGGGGCCAGCTGGAGGAGCATGCGAAGAAGCTGGTTCTGGAGAACCTATCCCTGGCCAAGGACAAGGACAACATCATCCAGAAGCTGCAGTGCTCCTACGAGGAGCTGGCTCGGGATCAGAAGTCGCTGGTGCAAGAGATCGAGGAGCTCACGGCCGAGAAGAAGTCGGCCGTGGAGAAGCAGTCGGGCCTCGACAGCCTGTGTGTGGCTCTGAAGCTGGAGCGTGACGGCCTGGCCCAGAGCAACGAGGAGCTATAGCTGGAGAAAGACCTGCTGAGCCAGGAGCACGAGAAGCTGGGCGCCAGCCTGGAGGCGGCGCTACAGGTGAAGGAGCTGCTGGGCGCCAAGGCCAGCTGCCTGCGCACGCAGCTGGATGAGGCCACAAGGCCGTGCACAAGGCCAAGCTGAAGGCGCTGCAGACGCAGGCGGCCAACGCCCACCTGGCACAGCTGCTGGAGCAGATTAAGACCAGCAGGGAGAACTCCGACTCGGAGTGCGTGCAACTTCTGCATGAGAAGGAGACGCTGAGCCTGGCTGAGCGGCAGCTGGCGGCCGAGAAGAAGGAGCTCCTCGGCGAGAAGGACCTCCTGGCCCAGAAGCTCGGCCGCTGCTTCGAGGAGGCGTTCCGCGTGGAGTCGGCCCTGCGCGAGCCGCTGAACAGCCTGGGCTCCGAGAAGGAGCTGCTGGGTCAGAAGGCCACGAAGCTCCATCAGCAGCTGGACTGGTTGCTGAAAGACCAGGCACTGCTGGAGGCGCAGCAGACCGAGCTGCTGGCCGAGCGGGAGGCGTCCCTGCAGGCCCTGGGCGAGCTCCAGCAGAAGCACGAGGAGGCGGCGGCGAAGTGCCCGGGTGGCCGTCCAAGAGAAGAGGAAGCTGCGCGGTGAGCTAGACGTGCTGCAGCGGGAGCTCCAGGGGCAGCGCCATGAGAACCAGGGGCTGGTGGCCAGCCAGGGCGCCCTCGAGGTGGCGCTGCAGGAGGCCCAGGACGCGGCCCGCAGCCTGGAGAAGACACACGCCAGCGTGCTACAGGCCAAGTAGGCGCTCAACGCCGAGTGGTAGGAGGAGTGCTGGCGGCTGGTGGAGGACGGACTCGCGGCACAGCAGGCCCTGGTGCAGGAGCGGGAGGCCCGCGCCCAGAAGACCCAGGCGGCCGCCCACGAGACCAGCCAGCTGCGAGGCCGCCTGGGGCTGCTGGAGCAGGAGGCGGAGGAGCTGCGGACGCACACACAGGGACTGCAGGCCCAGCGACTGGACCTGCTGGAGGAGAAGGCGCGGCCCGAAGGTGGCCGAGATCCTGCGGGAGAAGGAGATGCTGAGCGCCAATGCCGCCTGGCTGGCCACCGATATCGAGGCCCTCAAGGGCGACTTCGTGGCCCTGTCCAAATCCAAGCTGGAGCTGCAGGGCCTGCACAGCTGCCTCGCCAAGATCCTGGCCGACCTGCAGCGCAAGCACGAGGCGGCCCTGGCCAAGCAGGCCCAGCCCGGGCAAGAGAACGAGAGCCTGCTGGCCGAGAAGAGGGAGCTGCAGCAAGAGAAGGCTGAGCTCCTGCAAGAGAAGGAGCAGCTGGCCGGCAGTTACTTCCTCCTCCAGAAGGTCAGTCGGCTGGCCCAGACCAGCAGCCACGTCTCGGCCAACCTCCTGGAGGCCCAGAAGGGGAACCACGTGCTGAGGAAGGACAAGATCAGGCTCGCCGTTAAAATCAGAGAGCTCGAGACGCTGCCGTCGTTTACGGTAAAGTGGAGCAGGCCCCACCCCCGTTGGCCCCGGGCACCCCCTTTTAGCGGTTAAGAGGATTGCTCTTTGTCGGCACAAGGAGAGGTGCACCCCCACAGAACCCGTGTGTCACGGGCTGTTTGCTGCGGGCGCAGGGACAGCTCGTCACCACGTGCCTGCTGACCTCTAGGACAAGGCATAAGCTGTGAATAAAACCAAAAAGAACAGTATGTTCATATCCGGGGGGAGTTCTCACGGAAGATGGCACTGTGGCTCTTCAAGACGTAAGGGAAGTCATGAGAGAGGCACTGAGTTGTAAAGTAAAGCGGTGTCTTCCGGGGGGACTTTGAGCGGTTGCCCTGAGTCTGCTCACTTGGGACTCGGGGGTGCCCTGTGCCACCAGCAGTGTGCCCGGTGCAGGGCAGCCTGGACTCGAGGGTGCCTGGTGCCGGGCAGGTGTTCTCTCTTCCCAGCTCACTCAGGGTTTGCCTTTCTCCCACTCCCACACCTGTGCTCACGGCTCACATCTCCTCTCCTTACCCCCCCCCACACACGCTTTCCAACCAGGCCTGCTTAGCTGTCCGCTCATGTCATTTTTATACTGTGTGAGGAATGGAGGCTCTTGGGAGCACTAGGCTGTTTCGGGGCGTCAGTCTTGACGCTGAGCGGTTTAGACGTGAGTCCCCGCGGGGTGAGTGGTGCCCAGCGGGGTCCGGAACCACTGTGGCAGGTTTGTGTGGCGTTTCGCGCTGTGCTCTGCCACTGCGGCCAACCCCTCCCTGGCCGCCCAGCGTGGCTCAACGTGGTTTCTCTCTCCAGGCTGTGCAGACAGCGGAAGATGCCAGGCATTTTATGGAACAGCTGTCCCAAGAGAAGACAGAGACCCTGGCCTCCCTGGAGGACACCAGGAACACCAATGCAAACTTGCAGAATGAGGTGGGTGATGGTGGTGACCAGGGCGTGTAGGCCCGGCCTCAGCCTTGAGAGAAACCATATCGTGGGCCAGAGTGATAGCACAGCGGGGAGGGCGTTTGACTTACACACGCCAGACCCAGGTTCAATCCCCGGCATCCCATATGGTCCCCTGAGCACTGCCAGGAGTAATTGGTCCCTGGTTCTCACATGGGACAGGAGGGGAAGTGTACCCCTGCGTGACCCCTGTAAGACCCCTGGGGAGGTGCTGCGCGGAGTGACCACACAGGATCCGGGGGACATGGGGCGGCCTGGCGAGATCACTGAACAGCTGACCACTCCCAGACTGCTCGGAGGAGCAATGAGCCCGGCAGGGACTGGACGCCCCAGTTAGCTCGCCCAGAGCCTGAGCCAGGACAGGAAGAGAAGCCACATGTGTTGACATACGCAGCATCTCAAGGCTCTTTGATGACTGTGAGAAGGCGAGCCACTGCCCTCTGACCACACAGCCCCACTTTCCTGGGCTCGAGTGACTGCTGACGGCCTGGACTGCTCCTCCCTCGCCAGGAGTGATCCCTGAGAACAGAGCCAGGGCTTAGTCCCCACCCCACCAAACAAACCAAACTGACTACCCACAAAGGTTATAGATAAGCGTGTATACATACACAGACATGTACATATGTATATATGCGTGTACGCTTCAAAAGAGTCGGGGAATATCTACCATTTAAGATATCCGTGAATGGGGCCGCAGCTGTAGCACAGCAGGTAGGGTGTTTGCCTTGCACATGGCCAACCCAGGTTCCATCCCCGGCATCCCATATGGTCCCCGAAGCACAGCCAGGAGTAATTCCGGAGTGCAGAGCCAGGAGTCACTCCTGAGCAACGCCCGGTTCTGACCCCAAAATCCCCCCTCCCAAATTAATTGATGAATTAAAATAACAGAAGCCAAAAAGAAGGAAGCTGAGGAAGAAGGGACTGTGCTCACCTGGCACCCGTGAGAACCAGGGCCCGGGCACCTGCTGCCAGAACCCCACCCCCACACGCTCCCAGCACAAGAGGTGATGCTTACGGAGTGAAAGGCCCCATGGACAAGGACACATCCCTTCAGTCAAGGGGTCACGTCCTTGCCAGAGCCAAGAAGCCAGACACCTCCACTGCCCTTACTCCTGCTGCTCTCCCAGAACCTGGGCTTCGGGCTCCCATCAAATTGGCAAATCTTCACTTTGACAGACTCAAACACCACTTTGGAGGGCCTCCTTCCCATCAGGAAGGTCCCGTCGCAAACGGAAACGTCCACCAACATGTGGCTGTCCCGGCCACCTGGCGCATGCTCTGGGCGCAGAGCTGGGGGAGTCTGGTCCTCTGGGCCGCCTTCCTGCTTCTTGCTCCTGTCGAGGGAGCCAGCTGGGTGGGGTCCTCTGGGGTGTGCACACTTGGCTGCAGACCCCAGTGCCCGCACCTACCATCAGCAGGCTCACGTCTGGCCTGCGGCAGGAGTCAGCCTTGGGGCCTCCTTGATGTCTCTCCTTCCCCAACCCTCTTCCATCACACCCGGGCCTGCAGCGCTTTATAGTTTGAATCCTCTCTGAGGAAGGGGACCATCTGGGTCCCCATGCCCTGTGGAGTTCCCGCACACCCTCACTTCCTCACTTCCTGCACTTCTGTACTTAACAGCCGGTGGCCCTGGACGGCACATGTGGGCTGAAGTGAACTTTACATGTGGGCTGTGGACGTGGACCCTGCATGGGCTTGTTGGGAACTGAACATTTCCATGTTTTTTTGTTTTTATTTTTCAGCTGGAGGAAGAGAGATCTGTGTTTCTTGGCTCCAGTGTGGGGGGGCCTGGGCACTCTCAGAGACATGTCATCAGAACTTGCCCTGAGGGAGAAAAAGAATCAGTCTGTTTTTCTGGTTTTCTTTCTTCTTTCTTTGGGGGCCACACCTGGCGATACTCCGGGCTTCCTTCTGGCTCTGCACTCAGGAATCACTCCTGGCTGCTCTCCAGTGGCCCCTGTGGGATGCCAGGGATCAAACCTGGGTTGGCTGCGTGCGAGGCAAGCACCTTTCCCGCTGTGCTATCACTCAGACCCAAACCTGCCAGTTTTTAAATGAAACATGAATGTTTGTGCCTACAGTCATGCTTGCTTTTGTAAAGTGGGATTTTTCCCCCCTGTGGATTTTAAAGAAGTGAGTCTGTCTTTGTAGGAGAGGGAAGGCCCTCTTGACTCCCTGCTCTGAGAGGAACCGAGGGGGCCCAGCATGTCCTCCTGGGGTCTTCCCTGGGGCACCCGGGAGCTTGCGCTCAGGAAGGGAAAGGGGAGCTCTGGCTGCCTCCAACCCTGGGGCGGGGACTGGAAGCGGGGCCCAGCCTCCTCTGTGGCAGGCTCCGATGGCTCCCGCAGATGGCTCACCGTCTCACGCTCTCCTTTACCACAGATTGATTTCCTGAATTCCGTGATTGTGGACCTCCAAAGAAAGAATCGGGACCTCAACAATAAAGTGGAGATGATGTCCGAGGCTGCTCTCCAGGAAGGGGGACGACCTCAACAATTGAACAATTACGACAACAACGGTTTCGGCCCGGCCACCCCATTCTCTGCACTGTGCAGAAATCTCCAGCAGTTGATGGATGACATAACAGTCTACTTGTGAAACACCTAAAATGACCAATTTACTGTTTTTATAAGCTTTACTTTTTTTGACTGTGCGGTTAGATGATGTATGATGAGAAATTCAACATTAATTCTTTTGGATTTTCTTATCACTAAAAAATTAAATGAAGGACCTCAACCATCAGAAGTTTATCATCCAGTTTGAATCTATTTTTTTTCACTTGAATGTTTTCTAGTTCTGTAAAAAGTGATAAATAATGTACCATCCAGGCTACATGTATAATAAGAACTTCTATCATTGTATATATGCTTTTGATGTATTTTCCTCTGGAGATTATCAACTGTCTGACAAGTGAAAGATCTGTATCAATTGAAATTTTTAGTAATAACCATTCTTGAAATTGTTTCACAAACTATGTAAAGCAGTATTAAAATTTGAGCAAACAAGTGTCCTATATCTACTTAATAAAATTATTTCTTTTTGCCAGTGATAACTGATTATGCTCAGGTTCATTTATAAAAGATTTTTGGCTAACAATCAAGAATTATAGAGTCAAATAAGTCAAACAGTTTCTACAATGGAATTCTGATACACCAATTTCTTTTTGTTTCTTTATGTTTGTGCCACACCTGGTGATGTCTTAGGGCTTATTCATGGCTCTGCACTCAGGAATCACTCCTGACAGTGCTTGGGCAGACTATATGGAATGTCAGGGATTGAAGCCAGATTGGCCAAAGCAAATGCCCTACCAGCTGCACTATTGCTCTGGGCCTGTGAACCATTTTCTTAAAAGCGTTTATCTTGGGCTAAAGAGATAGTGCAGTGAGTAGGGTACTTGCATGTGGCTGATCTGGGTTCAATGGCAGGAATCCCATCCAGTCATCTGTGCCCTGGCAGGAGCAATGTCTAAGTGCAGAGGCAGGAGTAAACCCTAAGAAGCACTGGGTTGGGGGTATGGTGCCACCAGCAGGTCAGTCTGTACCTGTGAGGCGAGTGCATCAGCAGCCTGATGGCGCCTTCAGACTTCCAGGTACCCCCAAATTGCTGCCGTGCGTTTGGCCAGACCCCAAAAACTTGAGGCAGAGTTGACCAAGAAAGTAAACAGGTAAAAGATATGTGGGAGATACACCCACAAACCACCTCCAGTTCAGCTATATAATTGGAGACATGGCCGCTCTGGTTCCTGATTGAACTGCTTAACGGCCATGATCCCAGAGAATCAGAAACAAATCTCGAAACCCAACAGCTTTTGGCAGAAATGTGTCCAGTCCCTGCAGTAAGTTAGAGGCGCTGGGCCACCCCAGGTGGGAATAGATTTTGTGCCTTGGCCTGTTCCCCCTGACAGCCCGCTGGCCGCCATCCTGCAGAGGCCACTGGACAGTCAGATTTAGGCCCACAGTGACGAGACACGTAGGACCTCATGGGATGGGGGTGGAGCTGGCCCTTTCCTCCCCAACAAGACCTCAAGTCGTCACCCACAAACGGCCTCTCTGGCTTCTGATCAAGTTGTTTAACGGCCATGATCCCAGAGACTCAGACACAAATCTCGGAATCCAGTGGCTTTTGGCAGAAATGCATCCAGACCCTGCAGTAGGTTACTGTCGCTCGGCCATTCCAGGGAAGAAAGGGTGCTGTCCCTCCACTTGCTCCCCCTTGGCGGCTCGGTGGCCGCCATCCTACAGAGGCCACTGGACAGTCAAGTTTGGGCCCTCAGTGATGAGACACGTGGGGCCTCACGGGATGGGGGTGGGACCAGCCCTTTCTTCCCCTTCCCAACAAGACCCCTAGTCGCCGCCCACTAACGGCCTTTCTGGCTCCGATCAAGCTGCTTAACGGCCATGATCCCCGAGACTCAGGAACAAATCTCGGAACCCAGCAGGTTTTGGCAAGAAATCCCTCCAGATTTAATTGTTAAAATTTTGGAATTTCAAAATCACGCAGCCACTACTGCAGCCACACGACACCATATGTTATTCATAACCAGGAATAGAAAACAAATTGTCTACTGATGCCTTTTCAGGAGATCTGAATTTTGGGGTAAAATCCCAAATAATAATAGTGGATCCAGTGTCAAAATATTGAATGAAATCAAAGTAGAGATAGAGTAATGTGGAAATCATCTCCTCCACAGGTAAGGGGAGGGTGTGGGGTGGGGGTATACTAGGGGTTTTGGTGGTGAAAAATGGGCACTGGTGTAGGTACGGGTGTTTCATTGTATGACCAAAACTTAAACCCAAAAGCTTTGTAACTGCTATCATGGTGATTCAATAAATAAAATTATAAAAAAGGAAAATAAAGAACCACTGGTGAGGTTTAAAGGTATAAAAAACCCTACACAGGGGGCTGGAGAGATAGCACAATGGGTAGGACCTTTGCCTTGCACGCAGCGGACCCGGGTTCACTTCCCAGCATCCCACATGGTCCCCTGAGCACCGCCAGGAATAACTCTTGAGTGCAGAGACAGGAGTAACCCCTGTGCATCGCCAGGTGTGACCAAAAAAGCAAAAAAAAAACCAAAACAAATAAAACCTTTATTGTATTATTGCAAAGCTTCCTAACCAACGTAGCCTAAAATGAATACCTTCAGTGATTCTCCATAGCTATTTCACAAGAAGAAATAAAAGGGACACCATGCATTGCAAGCACCATCAATCCATAAAATCTGGGAAAGAAACTGGAAGTTGCTATATTTTTAACCCAAAATGAACAGATCCAAAGATGTTTATAAGCACCAACTCCTGTACGTTTGACGCACGTGTCCTCAGGTTGATTTTTCTGGAGAAAGAGCTTGAACAAGACCGTCACTTTTAGCCTACATAATCCCCAATAGCAGTCCTTGACTTTAGAATCTATGGTAGGGAATTCAAACGGTCTATACATGAATCATGGTTACTTTGCAGGATATCCAAATATTACATCGTACTGTGTATATTCTGTAATACTACGTTGTAAGTCAGTAAACTCTAGATTGGAGAGAGAGCCCTGGGGCAAGGCTGATGCCTAGCAAGCAGCAAACCCAGATTCTTTTCCCTGGCACTTCATATGGTCCCCAGCATCCCCTCCAGGAGTGATGCCTGAGCAGAGCTCGGAGGAGCCTCAGCACTGCTGGATATGGTTCCCGAGTCCCTTCACAAATATAAGTAAGCACCCATTTTGTGGAACATGTTATATATGGTCACGGTCCTCCCGCTGTTCATCGATTTGCTTGAGCGGGCCCAGTAACGCCTCCATTGTGAGACTTGTTACTGTGTTTGGCATATTGAATACGTCATGGGTAGCTTGCCAGGCTTTGCCATGCGGGCGAGATACCCTCAGCAGCTTGCCGGGCTCTCCGAGAGGGGCGGGGCGTGCAAAGCAAACCCCCTACCCGCTGTGCTATTGCTCCAGCCCATAATATACACCAGGATCAGGATCAGGATCATCCTGTTGTCCGTCGATTTCCTTGAGCAGGCACCAGTAACGTCTCCTTCTTCCTAGCCCTGAGATTTAAAAAGAGCCATTTCAATGCTCTTATAGGATTAGGGAAGGAGCCCCGTCATGGTTACTGGTATTTGGCATATTGAGTACAACACGGGAAGTTTGCCAGACTCTGCCGTGCGGGCAGGATACTTTCGGTTAGCCTGCCGGGTTCTCCAAAGTAAGAACGCGATAATAAGATGTCATTATTCCGGGAGCTGGGTTTTATAGTCTCTGGATTTTGGCCGTTGATGGGACCAACCTGGCCCTTGCGGCAGCTGGTGGGTGTGACGTTTACCTACAGGAAGATGGGGAAGGGGTCTGGGTGGAGAAGGCCCAGTCCCGATCTGAGTAGGCTTGGAGACCTCAGCCCCGGGACCCGCATGCCTGGGTTCCTCTGCCAGTTCTTTCATGCATGAGGCCCGTCCGGACATGTGGAGAGTGGGCCCAGCATGGCCGTGGCTGGCTCCAGAGGTCCTCAGCTGCTATGGCTCTGCTTGGGGCGGGGCGGGGCGGGGGGGGGTGGAGAAACTCAACCCTCCCCCCTCCAAGGGGCCCCAGTGAGGAGAGCCAGGCGCGGGGGCAGGAGACTCTGCTCAGACAAGAGCTGGATCATCAAGATCAGGCCAGGGCCAGCCCGCCAGCGAGAAGGGCGCCCTCCTGTGGCATCTTGGGAGAACAGCAGCTCAGACGCAGGCTAGAGAATCAAGATCAGGCCAGGGCCACCCTACCAGAGAGAAGCGCGCCCTCCCGTGGGAGATTTGGAGAACTGCAACACAGACAGGAGCTGGAACATTAAGATCAGGCCAGGGCCACCCCCGCCAGCGAGAAGGGCGCCCTCCCGTGGCAGTTCGGCAGAACTGCAGCTCAGACAAGAGCTGGATAATCAAGGTCTGGCCAGATCACCCCCGCCAGCGAGAAGCGCGCCCTCCCGTGGCAGCTTTTGAGAACTGCAACACAGACAGGAGCTGGAACATTAAGGTCAGGCCAGGGCCACCCCCGCCAGCGAGAAGGGCGCCCTCCCGTGGCAGTTCGACAGAACTGCAGCTTAGACAAGAGCTGGATCAAATCAAGATCTGGCCCGATCACCCCCGCTGGCGAGAAACGCGCCCTCCCGTGGCAGCTTGGGAGAACTGCAGCTTAGTTAAAGTCCGGGGAGTCAAGATCTGGCCAGCCACCCCTGCCTTTGCCCCCAGGTGACCCTGTCTGCCTTGTTTCATCCAGCCCCCCCCCGTGATCTCTTTCTCACCCCCTCACATTTCTCTAAATTTCTTTCAATAAAAACATTTTACTGAAGAATTTTATTGAAAATCTTTTTTCAATAAAAAACATCAGAATCCTTGCATTAGATTGCCGACGTTGCCAGTATCATGGCCATGTTTACCATACAGCCACCAAATTTCACCAAATTTGTCCCAATGTTACCAAGCCCACCAAATTCGTGCCATAGCAAACCAAAACGGAAACACCTCCCCCAAAACAGCAGTGGCAAACGTTACCAAATTCACCATACCAACACGAGATTCACCATGTTTGTGACACAGTGTACCAAATTCACCAGATCTGTGTCAAAGCCAACCAAAATCGGAAATATAAAACAGCAGTGCCAAACCTCACCAAACTTTACCACAGTGTGCCAAATTCACCAGATTTGTGCCACATTCAACCAAAGCACAAATAGCAAAATAGTGGTGCCAAACATCACCGCATTTTCCATAACATCACCAAACTTGCCAGATTTGTGCCACAGCCAATCAAAACAGAAATAGCAAAAAATAGCGATGCCAAACTTCACTGAATGTACCAGTTCACCAAATTAACCAGAATTGTGCCACAGCCAACCAAAACAAATACAAAAAACAGCAGAGACAAACGTCACCAAATTTGCCATAGCATAACCAAAGTCACCGGATTTGTGCCACAGCCAACCAAAACCAAACTACCCCAAAAGCACTAGTGCCAAAGTCACCAAATTTGCCATAGCATTGCCAAATTCACCAGATTTGTGCTACAGTCAAACAAAACGGAAATACCCCCATAATAGCCACGCCAAAAGTCACTAAACTTGCCATATCATCACCAAATTCACCATATCGTCACCAAGAGTCATCGAACTTGTGCATGACTTCATTTTATGCCCGACATCATGATTACCACCACCACAAAAATGACCATGACCAGCCTCAGACCATGATCAACAGATCACCAGCATGATCTGATCGGCAGAGCGTCCCGCCAGCTCTGTCCGCATCACCATGTCACCATCATCACCGCAACTGCATCCCCAACAATGCTGCCATTTTCACCACCAAAGCATCATCACCACAGCACCATGCGACAGCTATTCCTGCCACCATCACCACCGCCGCAATCGTTGGCATTGCCATTGCTGCCTCAATAACCGTCACCATTGTCGTTCCACCAGCTCAGCCTATCCCAGTGCCCCCCATGAGTGTGACTGATGTGCTGGGGGGGTGCCTCCCTCCATGACGAGTTCCGCTGTGCCGAGATGGATGCCTGTGTGTCTGGGACGTCCCTGCCCCCTGCCAGGCATGGGCACTCTGAGCTGAGGGGTGCGGGCGAAGGTCCGTTTTCTTGCTCTCGGGGGCCCCTAAATGGGGCAGCTGCAGGGAGCCAGTTTCTCTGATGATCACTGATGACAGTCCAGTGCTTGCTGGGCTCCAGAACTCTGGGGAGAGAGAGACACACACACAGCGAGAGATCACTCACAGGCGTTTTGCTGACAGCTGCGTCCCCTGAGAAGAAATGATAATAATATACATGTATACGTATATATGAGATTGATATCCAAGGCTAGGAAAATGGGTCCAGGAGGACTGGTCAATGGTTGGAAGCCCCCACAAGCATCGGGGACAGAGGGTAGTTAGGATAGAGTAGGGACCAGTCTGGCAATAATGCTTGGAAATGGTTGGAAATCACTTTGGACGGGAACTGGATGTTGAAAGTAGGTAAAGAGATACACATAATAACCTTTCCATATCTGTATTGTAAACCGAAAGCCGTGTGTCAGAGAGAGGGGGAGAGAGAAAAGAGGGAGAGAGGGGGTAGAGAGAGAGCACTGCAGAAAGGAGGAGGGAGAGAGAGGTGCCTTGCCTGTCTGGGGGAGTAGGGAGACCGGGAAGATTCGTGGTGAGCAATGTACACTGGTGAAGGGACAGGTGTTGGAACGTGATATGACTGAAATCCAATCATGATCAACTCTGTATTTCACTAGGATTGAAAAAATTCACAAAGAAAATAACATTTTAAAAAAGACAAAACAAATCTAAGTCAATCGTGAAATTTTGAGCGAGCAGCAGTGCAGTGGGCTGGTGAGCGGTGCTAGCAGAGCCTCACCTGGCAGCTGTGATGGAGTCAGCTCCCACGCTCCAGAAGCTTCCGAAGCTTGGCGCCCTCTCCCTGGCCCAAACTGAGCCTTACTCATCAGTGTTCCTTTGGCGGCTGCAGGGGCTGACGCATATGAAGCATATCCCTCCTGCAGGCAAATGCCTTGGTCCCTGTGCTATTGTAAGGCCAGAGATGGAAATGTAAGGGCCGCCCGGGCTAATAGTCATGAAAGAGTTAAGTGGTAGGAAAGAGTTCACCAGAGAACTGTAAAAGCTGTGAAACTAGAGCTGCAAAAGCTGGCTCAAAAGAGTCATAAGGTAGCTCCCACCTACACCCTGCTATGACCTTGTGGCTGGGCCGGATATGGGGACATGTGCTCAGATGTTCCGAAGAAGTTCATCTTGTCAAGTGTCGTGCTGTTCTTGGTAAAGCTGCAGGTTGCTGTACTGTCAGATTCCTTTGTTTACTCTTGGTTATAAAATCCCACTGTACTTTGGCTCGGGGCTCTCTGCCTCTGTCCTGTTTTCGGGACATGCAGTGAGCCCCAGCATGCTTGGACAATAAACCCTGTGCGTGTTGCATGAGAAAGTCTCCTGGAGTCTCCTTCACGGGCGGCGAGCGTCTCGACCCTAACATTTGGAGGTCCCACCGAGATCTGCTCTGCTGCCCCGGCCGTCTCCAACGGGCTCTTCTCGGGGTAAGTAAGGCGCCCCGAAACTGGGAATCGCCATCGCATAAGGCCAGGTCCTGACTGGCATGGTGACTGTCGGTGCGAGGCGTGAGCCTTCTCGGAGTGTGGCTGACAGTCGTGTCCGGGAGCCCAGGTCACGCCCCCGGGGGCGCCCTGGTGGTGTGATAAAGGAACTTGGGAACGCCTGGATGTCTCCTAGGAGGCGGGTGCTGCGACTTTGTTGCCAGCAAAGTCAGGGAGGCTGCTAATGGTTTAGTTTCAACATGAGTTTCTAGAGTTATAAAATGGGTTCATCTCAGATGTCAGCTTGCTGTAATAGTTTCTGAAAATGGAGAATTTCATGGGAAAGGTGGGAAATTTTACTAACTATATTGTGAGTCAGCATGTCCAGTGCTTGAAAGTACATGCTACTATTTTGATAACTTTATTCCATGCAAAGCCTTGTCACCAGCCCTGATCTCCAGAGAGCTTTGTACACAAGTGTGAAATCCTTAATGTTGCATGATAATCTAGGACTGTTTTAATCTTTTTCCTGGAAATCAAAATTTTAAGACGTCTTCTGGTTAACTTCCAATGTCAAGTGATCTTTTGCCCAGTGAATACCTTGTAAGAGCTTTAATTCTGAGCATTTTTAAGACTTTTTGAATAGTTCTAGAACTGATCTAATGCTTTTGAAATAGCACTGCAGAGTACAGTTTTGTTATGTTAAGTGAGATTATTGGTAGCTGTGTCCAAACTTGGGAGATCGTGTTGAACTAAGATCAGTAAAATAAGAGTTCAAACTTGTGGGATGACAGGAATATAGATGTATGTCTTAAGTCAGAAAGATAAATGATGGAGATATCGTCAGTGGGAAAAGGGAAAGGGATCCTGTTAAAGTGAAGATGTTTTTTTACAGGACGGAATGAATGTTAAGGAATGTGCAGAAGGTTAGAGGTTGTCAAACTGTATTGTTACAAGAAAATTTGAATTACGCCTGCAGAATTGTTCTAGTGAATTTTTGGTAAGCTCTATGGAAAAGATATTGGACAGATTGGCTAGACTCCTGGTACAGTGCTCTTAGAAAATGGAAGTCAAGATTTAAACATGATGCTAAATTGTATCCTTTTTCGCTACAGATTTAAGCTTCTTTTGACTAGGATCCACAGCAAATGGGTGGATTGCACCTCACCGTGAGTAAGGTGAAATGCTTGCTCTTCTCTTCTTTTATACCTTCAGTATGTTCTTTAATGCTCCATGGCACTATGTCGGTTTGTATGAATCTAGGTAAGTCTTTCCTCTCTGTAATAGGAGTGATGCTTGAGTGCACTGCCAGGAGTAAGCCCCTCACATCACTAGGTGTGGCCCGAAAAGAAAAGAAAAGAAAAGAAAAGAAAAGAAAAGAAAAGAAAAGAAAAAGGCAGATGGGCCTAAGCATATCTGAGCTTTGCTCTGAAGTCTGGGGCCGCAGGGAGCACAGGCTTTGCAGGAGGCAGAGTTCCCTCCCTCCACCCAGCCCCCAGCAAGGAGCCAGGAGCATCCCCAAGGCCAGCCCACTGCCAGGCTGCCGAAGATGGAGGACACAAGGAAGGGAAATGCGTTTCCCATGAAATGTACTGTGCTGTAATTCCCTGTGACACAGCGCACCCGCCACCCCACCCCCACCGTCAGTTCTGGTTGCGGGGAGACCCCCTCCTCTGTACTCTTGAGTGGCGATTGCCGGGGTCTGCTGCGCGTCCACGGTTGCCGTCCGTCTCAGCTCCTTCCATCCGCTCATCCTCCCAGCCCCCCAGAGCTGGTCCCAAATGGTCGGTTCATCCCTGGTGCTGTTTGCAGGAGACAGCTCCAAAGTTGGGGGCACACAGACACCAGAGTCCCATCCTCCCCTGTGCTCCACACAACGCACAGCCCCCCAGAATCTAGACTGGTGCCCTGGCTTGAGGAGGAAACATCCATCAGAACGGGAAGCAGTTTTTTGTTTCATTTTGGTTTTCTTTTTTAAGGCACTCGTCTTGGGCATGCAACTTAGTGCTGGAGCGGTAGCACAGCGGAGTAGGGCGTTTGCCTTGCATGCGGCCGACCCGGGTTCAATTCCCAGCATCCCATATGGTCTCCTGAGCAACACCAGGAGTAATTCCTGAGTGCAGAGCCAGGAGTAACCCCTGTGCATCGCTGGGCGTGACCCCCGGCAAAAATAAATACATAAATAAATTTTGAAAAATAAATGACCCATTTACCCATTTGTCCATTTCCCTCTGCTGTCTCATCACCTCTGTTCCCCTTCCCCCCCATGTCCCAGGAATGTTTATGCAGCCATCCATGGAAAGTCACTCCTTCAGGGGCCGCGGAAGTCGTAGAACTGGTACTATCTTGTCTTGTACACAGCTGAGCTGGGTTCAATCCCTGGCACCCCATGTGGTACCCTGAGCCCAGAGCCAGGGTAAACCCTGAGCATGGCCAGGTGTACACACATCCACCCCAAAGAAAAAAAAACGTTCAGTGAATCAAAGGAACAAATGATGACTTTATTTTTTTTTTGTGGGAGTAAAAAATTTTAAAACTATTAAAAAATTTTAAAACAAATATTGAACTGATTTGAACCAGTGAGTATGACACGAACATCCACAGCTGTCCTGGACCCCAGGCTTTAATGAGATCCCCCACTTCACACGCACCTCTGTCTCTCTCCAAATATGCATCCCAGGAGCCACACTTCTTTCCCCTCTCATGTCCTTTCCAGGCTGTGGCATTGCCCAGTCTTGACTGGCCATCCGTCCCCGCCCTGTGCTCTCCCACACACGTCCTTTTGTGGTGTAAATGCTCACACACACACACACAGCCACACACGCACCCGTTGGGTTGTATCTATTGTGTCTTTGCTCCTTCTCTGTCTTGCCGCCCTCTCTCCCCAGGCCAGGTCCAAATCCTCCTGCTCTGCAAGCCAGCCCGGAGGAGAGTCTGGCCGAGGGTGTGAGGCCACCCACTCTGTAGGCCCCGAGCTCTCATCCTCTACCAGAAACCATGTTCATCTTTCTGTTCTGGCCTTTTGCGAATTGCCTTTTTGTTTAAGAGCAACTCACTTTGGTCCTCTCCAGAGACTGGATGAAAACCATTCTCTGTTGGATTAGTCGGAACAATCTTTGCCCCTGTTCTGGCTCAGAAAGGTTTCAAAAACAAAATCTCCGAACTTGCTGAAAGTTACTGAAATGAGTGAGAACCAATGGATACTCCCAGCATAAAGCCGCTCTGCAAGACATTCGTATAATTGCTTTGCATGTGTGTGTTTTAATTGTTGTCATTGCTTGGTAATAATTTATTCCAGAAATAGCACTTCAACCTGGGATTAGGTGTTTAAAAGAATTCTTTTTTTTGGGGGGGGGGGGTGCAACAAGTCCTTTTTTTTCTTTTTTCTTTCTGTTCTCCATCTCCCAAAGTTATTAACTTGTTTCTTTAAATTCAAATGGACACAACGATACGCAGGTTCTGGCATGTACACATAGGCAAATTTTTTCTCCCTCACAGTAAGTAAAATTTCACTAAACTGCAAGCATCAAAGCCTGGGCCCCTCCCCCTGCAACAGTCCAGGGAGCCGTTGAGCCTACGTTCTAGGGCAGTTGTGCACTGGCCTCCTTCTGGCTTGATTTCTGGCATTTTTAACTCTTTGGTCTTTTAGAGAATTCGTGTTCATAAGAGATCCCGATGAAGAGAAAGTTTCCCTGCAGAAATCCATCAGTATTACCAGCGCTTTGCTCAGGGAGAAGGACGCAGAGCTGGAGAAGCTGAGAAATGAGGTCGAGTCCCGGCCCCGCCCACGTGGACCCGAGCCACGCCCATCTCCGCCCGGGCCACGCCCACAGGGCCGAGCCACGCCCATCTCTCTGAACCACGCCCACATTGGCCTGAGCCACGCCCACCCGAAGGGGCCAGGTTGGGATAGCGGGGGCTGGGCGGAACCAAGAGAGGGAGCCCCAGACCCGAAAGAGGCACGGGGTCCCGGCCGCTTCAGGCTTCCGGAGGAGGCGTGACGTCACGATGTTCACGTGACCCGCGCGTCACGTGGCGGCGGGGCTGGGCGGCGCCGCGATCGCACCTGTCCTCCGCGCACGGGAGACCCTGGACTCCCTGCGCGATTCCCGGGCCAGTGCGCGGGCAGCGAGGGGAGCGGCGGGCGGGCGGCGGCCTCTGGAGCCGGGGGCGCCCCCAGTGCAGGCCGAGTGAGGGGGCGTTGCGCTCCCGCCCTGCGGCCCGGCCCTGGAGGGAAACGGGGCGACTCGAGTCCGTCTGGCAGGCCGAGCGCAGCCCCGCGTCCAGGCCCTCCCCGCTGTCCCGCGTGCGGGTGTCGCGGCCTGCGACCCTGGAGCCACTTTCCCAGCTGCCTGCTCCTCCAAGGTCTCCTTGGCAGTTCACCCGCGGGGTTCATGACCCCAGTCTGACCCCAGGACCCTGCAGACACACTCTTTGTGGAGGACAGTGATTGCTTCCGTGGCCAGTCGCGCCCCTTGCCCTGATGCTGTTTTTCTTCAGGCCACGAATATGAGTGTGTCAGCTGTTGCTCACTGCAAGCTTTGTTTGTCCGGAGTTTGCAAATGACTGTTGTTTGCTGCTGGCCGTTATTGAAAATTCCTTTCACTCAAATAACGGGATGCTTCTCCCTCCCGCAGGCAATAGTTTGGGATGAGTATCTCACAGGACCCTTTGGCGTTCGCCTTACAAGCGGCCAACGTGGCCGACCCGAGTTCGATTCCTCCGCCCTCTCGGAGAGCCCGGCAAGCTACCGAGAGTATTCAATATGCCAGACACAGTAACAACAAAGTCTCCAATGGAGACGTTACTGGGCCCGCTCGAGCAAATCGATGATCAACGGGAGGGCCTTTACTTACTTACTTACACTTCTAAAGGTAAACGGGTTTTGGTTATTATTATTTTTTTTGAAACTGTCCTTCTGGACTCTAGCAAGAGTAATATGATGTTCCACTTCTGGAGTAACTGGTGTGCAGAGCTGTCTGGTTTTTAGAATCACTGACGCTGTTATGAGTGACAAATGTTTTATCTTCTGTGGACCTTTTGTTTATTTATTTGAAGGAAAAAACCTTTTATTTGGTGACTTTTAGGAAGAGGACGAGCGGAGAGAGAGAGAAACATTTCAAGAGAGACCGCGGGCTTCTCCAAAGGCAGAGAGAGCCCCTATACACATCCCAAGATTAGACAGGAAAGCAAAAAAGCCCCCATCTCAAGGAGAGCTGCGGGCACCGCATTGGCTCGGCTACATGGGCACAGGCAGCTCAGGGGCTCGGGCAGCATCGGAGCCTTCAGTGGACCTTTCAAGGGTGAGTGTGCTCCCCCCTCTTCTCCTCGACGGAGCGGCATGTCTTCTGATTGTTACGTAATGTGGCTCAAAGTTTTTCAGACACAGGATTGGTTGCTTCAGCCTGAATTTATACACCTGGCTTTGGGGAATCTAAATTTTTATACTAAAGTGGTTTTTAATTTTACTGGGGGGCTCGTGCCAGGCAGTGCTCAGGACTTACTCCTGGCTTTGCACTCAGGATCACTCCTGGCAGTGCTCAGTGGACAGTATGGGGTGCTGGGGATAGAACCCCAGGTCAGCTGAATGCAAAGCAAGCACCTTCCCCGCTCTACTTTCTCCCTGGCCCTGGGTCTCCTGAGCACTGCCCCAGGGCACCTCCTGGTGGTGATTCTTAGCAGTTCGATGATGCTTGGCGCTGTGGTGGCAGGGGTCGCCCAGGCCACTCCAGTGGCCTCTCCAGGGATGCACATGGCAATGCTAGAGACCCTTGTGGTGCCAGGGGGCGAAGTTGGCAGTCATGTGTCAGGCATGTACCTTAACCCCTGCACTCTCCAACTCAACACTAAACTATACTGTGCTTTGGAGTGGGAGTGTTACAACACCTGAGTTTTTGTTGTTGGTCTGTTTTGTTTGGGCCACCCCTGGCAGTGCTCAGGCTTACCCCTGGCTTTGCACTCACGATTGACTCTTGGTGGTGTTTGGGGACGGTGTGGGAGGCCAGCAATCCAACCCAGGTTGGCTGCCTGCAGTGATGCCCAAGTTTGGGTCGGCTGGTAAGTTTTAGGGATTCTGTTCACCATTTGTATGTGTGCTTTCCTAGGAAGATGAGGTGGAGAAAATGTTCACACTCAAAGGAAGCCTCTTGCCAGCAGCCGATGTCAAGAATATCAATTTTTTCGTCAGACCCCGGCTAGAACTGATGGATATAATGGCTGAAAATGTGCTTAGGTATCTCAGAGCTGATGCTGGGTCCATACGGAATCATTCCTCTAGTGGTTTGAGTGCTCATCAGGACACCTTTGCTTGCCAGCGCTTTGGGAAGTGGATCTTTGGACAGATGTGAGAGTGTGTCGGAGGAGGAGAATGGGGGGTCAGGAGCAGGATACTCTGCAGTCACCCAAGGATAGATCCTCGGAACCCAGTGCGGTCCCCACGTCTTCTGGGAGTGACTTCTGAGTGCATAGCCAGGAGTTATCCCTGAGCACCTGCCGGGGTGGCCCAAAAACTATAAATAGAGAATGGGAAATTTTGTGTATTGGGGGTAGGGGAGGCAGGGCTAACCACATAAACCCCCTCTCTCAGGACAGTAGAAAGCTGCGTCCTGTCTCAGTAGAAGGACCCAAATTTCTTTATAAAAAGAAAAGTAGCTAGGGCTGGAGCAATAGCACAGCGGATAGGTGTTTGCCTTGCATGCAGCCAATCCGGGTTCAATTCCCAGCATCCCCTATGGTCCCCTGAGCACTGCCAGGGGTAATTCCTGAGCACAGAGCTGGGAGTAACCCCTGTGCATTACCGGGTGTGACCCAAAAAGCAAAAAAAAAAAATACAGCTTTTCAAGTACTGAATACCATTGTTGGGGTCAGGAGTTCCCTAGCCTTGGGAGGCACGAGAGACCAGACAGACAACGTTCCTGCAGGAATTCAAGCGGGGTTTTATTCAGACCAGCATGCTGGGGCTCCACAGTGTACCCAAGAACGGGCAGAGGCTGGGAGCCTCGAACTCAGAAACAGGTCACCTTTTATACAGTTTGAGAACAAAGACCACATATTGTCAATACTTGTTATTTTGCACATATTTTGCCAATACGTGGTTTTCTGGGTTCCTTGCAGTTTTTCTTGGAGTATCTCACCCAAACTTCTTGACCTGGTCACATAGTTTCAGTTTCCAGGATGGTCAAAACATTCTACCTATCTTTAAATAGTTATGTCTTATTCTAGCCCATACCTTACACATCTACTGGGTTCAATCCAATTTTGCAACCTCAAGACTGCTGAACTGTTTACAGAAAGCAATTTTGCAAGTTAATTAACTCCTTCCTAGCCTTCCTAGCTCCTTTCACCATATGCTCAAATTTTATAAGCAAAGTCAGGAGAAACTGATTAAAATTTAATGCTGCAGCATCTATGGAGGAAGTGCACCAGCCCAGTCTGCATTGCGTTTGATCGATGTGGCCCCTAAGGACTTAAAAGCATGTGGGCTATTTGCGCGAGATCGGGCACGGTGTGGAGCAACCTTTTATTTTCCTAGAGACATCGCTTGATTAAATAGAAACATTTTTTTCTGCAAGAAACAGATGTCCGTTGCAATAACCCTGAGAGGTTTTTTTTTCTTTTCTTTTTGTGTGATACCCGGCAATGCACAGGGGTTACTCCTGGCTCTGTACTCAGGAATTACCCCCGGTGGTGCTCAAGGGACCATATGGGATGCTGGGAACAGGGAATCAAGCCCGGGTCGGTTGTGTGCAAGGCAAACGCCATACCTGCATCAAAAAGCATCAAAATCAAGAGAGCAAGAAAACTAGAATCTTGGGCCGAGTCAGTGGTGGGGGGTAGCTCATAAGCGTCTCTTTACAGCACACTGTCAGGCACAGGGGGGGACCTGGGGAGCAGTCCTCGCCTCGGGGTCTTGGGCTAATGCACGGTCCTTCTCTTGCAGTGAAGACAGATGTGGCCTCACAAGAGATTTCCACATCTTGTTTGTGACTCGGCGTCACCTGCTGTGTGAGCAGCGGCTGAAGGACCGGGGCATCCTGGGCTCCTTCATCCACAGGGAGGAGTACAGCCTGGACCTCATTCCCTTCGACGGGGACCTTCTCTCCATGGAGCCGGAGGGCGCCTTCCGAGTAAGTTCAGTGTTTGCCCTTTGAACTTGACGCTTGTTTCTGCCTCGTTTGTGATGGTGACACTGACACTGGCATTTCAGTGATTCCTGGAAGCCTCCAGTTTCTTCCTTTTGGGGAGAGACGGGAGTTGGGCCACACCCAGCAGTGCTCAAGGTTTACTCCTGGTTCTGTGCTCAAGGATCACCCCTGCCCATGCTCGGGGACCATATGTGCTGCCGGGGATAGAACCCAGGTTGGCTGCGTGCAAGACCAGCGCCTTCCCCTGTGCTGTCTCTCGGGCCGCTGCTCCTCTTGCGTATGGAGACCCTCCTGTTTCAACAAATTGGCTTAAAATTGTGATTGCCCTTACTGAATTCTCAAAAATCAACTGTCCTTAAATGTGTTTATTTCTGGTGTTTCTCTGCTGCTTGTCGATGTTTGTCCTTGTGCCCGTCCCACCCTGACTTGACTGGCTGTAGAGGAAGCTTCGAGAGTGGAAGGCAGGGCCGCTCTAGCCAGAAATAGTTAAGTCTGTCACTGCGTTTTTCCAGTTAGCCATTTGTGAGGGATTTTGTTTTCGTGACCCACCTTTCCCCTTGATTGAGTCTTGGCAAGACCTGAAGACTCTAATCTTACATTCTCATTTTCTAGAAATACAATTGCCTACATTTTTCATTCAAACTCTTGAGGTTCTGCAGTGTGAGCTCAGGGCTGGGTGCAGGGAGTGCGGGAAATTCTGTTTCTCCCACACGCCCGTCCCAGCCTGTTTCCTACTGGTTATTTTCAGCACATATTTATTTGTTTGCTTTGCTTTGGTTTTTGCTTGGGGCATCACCTGATGATGCTAAGGGATTACTCTTAGGGGTCCTCAGGGGTCCATATTTGACTCTTTGATGCCAGGGAAGCACCTTCGCACTGAACTATCTATCTGGCCTCCCGGACTATTTCTTTTTTAAATGTTGTCTTTTTCTGAAAAGTGGTTTTTTGTTTGCAAATATGATTTTATATGTTTTGTTTATTATCTTTATGACAGGGAGCACTTCTGAAAAAATTCTCTTTAAAAGTGTCAGCTTGGCTCTTAGGGGCGCCCGGGCCAGAACTCTGGCTCTTTCTTCTGTGGGGTGAGATTTCTCCATGCTTAGTCCCTTAAGAGAATCTGTAGACCCAAAAGCATTGATTTATGTGAGTTTTCAACTGTTGGAGTGCACGGAGCTTAGGTTTATCAGGTTGCACCCATCACAGTGCTCCCGAGTCACTCCCATTACCTTGTGTGTCTGTAACCACTTCTATGCTCTCTTCCCCAACCAATTTGTAAGGTCTCATCCTTCTTAGACACTGAAGCTGTACTGTAAGTTAATATTGCTTTCTCCTCCCTTATGTCTTTTGAGCAGTTTACTTTAATGCAGTGTCCTTTTGTATAGATACAGGAAGACAATTAATTAATATTAAAGTAAAAGAGTAAAGTAAAGGCCCTCCCGTTGATCATCGATTTGCTCGAGCGGGCCTAGTAACGTCTCCATTGGAGACTTTGTTGTTACTGTGTCTGGCATATCGAATACGTCACGGGGAGCTTGCCAGGCTCTGCCGTGCGGGCGAGATACTCTCGGTAACTTGCCGGGCTCTCCGAGAGGGACGGAGGAATCGAACTCGGGTCGGCCATGTTGGCTGCGTGCAAGGCAAACGCCCTACCTGCTGTAATATTATGCTTTATAATTTAGAATTTAATTAGCTTTGGATATTATTCATTCCTGGGCATCTGCTTTCTCAACTTAAGCCTCAGTTGCTCTCACTTCCTAGTACCCCAAGGGCAGGGTCCCAACGAGGGGCTGGATGGAACCAGGGCAAGCCGGTAAGTTATGTGCTACCCTGGCATCGCGATGGGCCAGGCCAAGGTGCCACGGTTCTTAACTATAAGTTAAGAGTTTGATCATAGGCAAATGCTGTCATGATCCAAAAGTAACGACGAGACTAGGACCCTGCTGCTAGGAATAGGAAAGCTATCTGGCCTGAGCACTGCAGTCTGAGATCGAGATGGCCCTAGGAGTGCAATTCTATAAGCTCAAAGTATTTCTTACTGTGTCCATACAAAATTATATGTATGCTTATATGTTGGTTGGACAAGGAGAGGAGAAACACGTCCTAGAAGCAGTTTCCCTGTGTGTCCTGACTAGCTTGGATGAGACTGAACTTTCTCCCCTTCAAACTGCCTTCAGTAAATGATTTCAGTATATTGAGGCAGTTTCCCTTAGCTCACAGGAACCTAGCTGGCCTTAGGTATGCAGATCCCAGGTGCTTAGACAGGCCTGATCTTTGGGATGTAGATGCCTGGCTCCAGGCAGGCTGATGTAGATTCCAAGATCTAGGGACTGGTCTTTGTTGTGCTAATCCAAGTGCTTGTAGCTTGTAAAAGGTGAGGCCAGGATTCAATGTGGATATAAAGAAACAATGTATGGTTTGCTGCCTCAATGTTCTTTCTGTAACTCCTTTTGATGACATCATTATATTGCGCCCTTTAGAGGTACTGTGATCTATATAAGGGAGATTTAAGGGCTCTCTGGGGGACACGTGCATCAGAGAACCTGGGAAGATGGGGCTGAGGACAGAAGCTGAGAGAACAAAGGAGCACGTGTTTGAGAGATCTTGGGGCCTCCATGATATACATCTCTTCCCTGTAATAAACTGCTGGTAAGACCAACCAGCCTGGTCCCCGTTTCCTTCCTTCACCTGACCATCGCCGTCTACCTCCCAGGGAAACGGCCTGAGACCACCAAACGCGGGTGGCGGGAGAGATAGACCGCCGGCCCTTTGATTTTTTGTGTGTTTACACATTCAACCAGATGTTTTTCCTATGACATATTATTCACTGTAAATAGGGAAAATTGGGCACGGCTGGAGTTCTGGCCGGCTGAGTGAGACCCCCCTCCCAAGTGGGTAACCACCACCTAGAGTGTGTGACCCTCAGCCTCAGCGAGAAAGGGAGGGAAAGGGAAAATAAGTACCGGAATGAAGGGGAAGATGCAAGGGGGAAACACATCAGCTTGATAATGTCCTCTAAAAACGGCATGCCAGGGCCAGAGAGATAGTAAAGTGGGTAGGGCACTTGCCTTGCCCCTGGCCGACCCGGGTTCGTTCCCTGGCACCCCATATGGTCCTCCAAGCCCCGCCTGGTGTGACCCCCAGTGCTAAGCCAGGGAGTCAGCCTGAACCCGTGCCCAGCCCCAATGCTCCCGGGACTGAGTAAAAATGTGTGTATGTGATATCAGTGGGTTTAGCGCTGGGCCCTCGCAAACGGCCCTGGGGGCTGAATGGCCCTGTGAAATCCACTGAGAAGAGTAGAACTGGGCTGATAATGCAAAGGTTCACCCCACTGCCAGTTACAACCGAGCAAAACATGCAGGGTAGATGTGCTGTTAACATGTGTGTGTGTGTGTGTGTGTGTGTGTGAGTGTGTGTGTGAGTGACACATCTGGTGATGCTCAGAGGTTACTCCTGGCATCTAGTAGCCTGGCATTGGCCACTATCGCGCTGGCCTCTGTTGTTAGCACTGTAGCACTGTCCTCCCATTGTTCATTGATTTGCTGGAACGGGCACCAGTAACGTCTCTATTCTGAGACTTGTTACTGTTTTTGGCATATCAAATAAGCCAGAGGGAGCTTGCCAGGCTCTGCCGTGCGGGCAGGATACTCTCGGTAGCTTGCCGGGCTTTCCGAGAAGGACGGAGGAATCTAACCCGGGTAGGCCATGTGCAAGGCAAACGCCCTACCCGCTGTGCTATCGGCCCCTGTGGTTAACTTTAAAAAAATTTTTTTTAATACGGAATTATGGGTTGTGGGGATATAGCTTAGAGGGCTAGAGCCCCAGCATCACCTGGGGAGCCCCGGGTTCAGGACAGGAGGGACCCACACACCACCAGATATGGCCCTCGGGGCTTTTAAAGAGGAATTACAAGGGCTGGAGCAATATGCATTGGGAGGGCATTTGCCTTGCACGCAGCTGACCCAGGTTCAATCCCCGGCATCCCATATGGTTCCCGAAGCACCACCAGAATAATTCCTGGATGCAGAGCCAGGGGTATCCCCTGAGCCTCACCGGGTGGGAGTTGTTTGAGGTGTCTCTGTAGTAATAAACCATTTTTTAAAATGAATGTTTTGTTTTTGTGCTCGGGGCTGGGCAGGGCCGGGCAGGAGCCGGCTTAGCTGTCCGCAGGCAGACACAGTTCCCGCTCTGAACAGTCTCCTGGGCCCCTGAGCAGTTCGAAAGAGGCCCCCTAATGCTTCCCTTCCACTGAATCTTCCTCTCTGCTCTGCTCCAATGCGGAGTTTCTGGTCCTTTTCTGAGGACTCTTTGGACATCCCAAAAAGGGTGTTCTGGACTGAAGTGTGAGGCTGCACCCCAGACTTGGGAGAGACATCCTATGGGACCTTAGGGAATACTGTGCTCACTCTGGGCCAGGCTATCTGGGAGGTCTCCCTCTGCACCCTGCCCCCAGTCTGCACCCCTCGTCCTCACGCCTTTGGGGTGCACTCCCGTAGGCCGCTGCTTTAGTCAGGGTCAAAGATTCCACTATGAGGGGCTGGAGCAAGAGCACAGCGGGTAGGGCGTTTGCCTTGCATGCGGCCGACCCGGGTTTGATTTCCAGCATCCCATATGGTCCCCCGAGCACCACTAGGAGTAGTCCCTGAGTGCATGAGCCAGGAGTAACCCCTGTGCATTGCCAGGTGTGACCCAAAAAGAAAAAAAATAAAGAGAGTCCCGCGATGGGCACCAGCAGTGCCGCCCCATCAGGTGGAGTGCAGGTGAAGCGCGTTGCGTGGTTTCCCTCCTCTGCTCTCTGCACTTGCTGGATGAAGGGATTGAGGCGCAGGAGTGATCTTGAGGCCCCGCTGGGGACCGTGTGTGCTCTGTCAGCCCTGCTGAACCGCCCGGCTGGGGGCGCGTGCGTGCTCTTCCCTCTTTCTGGGCCAAAGATGTTTCTTTTTGTCTGTGTGTTAAATGGACCTTGTGGCCCTTCTCCGAGACCGTGGCTGCCCTGCTCCTGTCCCCTGTGACACTCGCTGCTGTATGTGGGAGAGGCTGCCTGCCCTTCTGCAAGCCCAGAGTATTCTGCCGTGTGGTCACGCGGGCATGCGGAAGCCAGCCTTTCCTCGCCCGCCCAGCGATACTCGCCGCCAGTAGAGTCAGCTGCCTTGGAGCCTCGGTGCTGACTCGCAGAGCCTGTGCCCACGCGCCCGGCCCTCTCCCACAGGAGTGCTACCTGGACAGCGACCAGACGAGCCTGTACCACGCGGCCAAGGGCCTGATGACGCTGCAGGCCCTGTACGGGACCATCCCCCAGATCTTCGGCAAGGGCGAGTGCGCCAGGGTGAGCCAGGGCGGGGAGGGGGGCCTCTCTCCTGCGGGTGGGGATTGGGGCTCCACCTCGCAGTGCTCTTGGCTCTGTGCTCGGGCCACCAAACTGAGGCTGTCTGCGTGCAAGGCGTGACCCCTGGCCCCTCTGCTGTCTCCCAGTCCTCTTTCCTTTTCTCTTTTCTCTTCTTTATCTTTTCTTTTCCATCCCTACTCTCCCTCCCTCTCTCGCACTCTCCCTCCTCCCACCCTCTCCATACCCAGCAGTGCTCGGGGCTCACTCCTGGCAGGGTTTGAGGGATCGTATGTGGTGCCAGGAATTGAACCTGGGTCAGTCACCTGCAAGGCAAGCATCCTGCCCTCCATACTGTCTCAGGCCTGTCTTGTTTTATTTTATTGTTCGATTTTTTTCCGTCTTATTTTTAAATTTTGGATTGCCGGGCTCTTTTTAGCTTCATTTTAAAATCCGCCCATTGCTAAAAAGGCTCTGCCTGGTTCTGTACTTTGTTTCCAGCAAGTGGCCAATATGATGATCAGGGTGAAGAGAGAGTTTGCAGGAAGCCAGAATTCAGTATTTCCTGTTTTTGATAACCTCTTGTTGCTTGATCGAAATGTGGATTTATTAACGCCCCTTGCGACTCAGCTGACATACGAGGGACTCATCGATGAAATTTATGGCATCCAGAACAGTAAGTGAAGTGACATCAGTTACTAATAGGTTAGCTGAGTAAAATCAATCTCAAAAGTGTCTGTTTTCGAAGGTGCGGCCTTTGTGTGTAAGTCAGAATACTTGAAAATGTCAGGCACTGACTTTCAGCCCAAGGTTAAAGTGAGCTCGAGCCAGGACACCATTGGGGAAACCGAGGCAGGCCTTGTGAAGAGGTCCATGCAGTGTGCAGCCCCGCTGCTCAGGCCGTCCAGGGAGGCGTGAGGAATAGAGTGTTTCTGAGGGGTGCCTGGGTCCGAGGTCAGGGGGGTTTGGCCCCGGATGTTAGATTCTGTAGCACTTCAGATCTGAGTGGGGGCCAGGAAAGCTCACGGGGCTAGTGCCAGGCACACAGCCAGCGCTCAGTTCCATCCATACTCCTGCCTCGTCCAGTGAGCATTGAGCCGGGAGTAGCTCCTGCTGGGATACAGTCTGAGAAGTTTCCCACAGTCTGATTTGTGTCTTTTCTTCAGAACAGGGAGCCCTAGGCCTCAAGAGGGGTAATTCTGGCGCCTTCAGGAGTGGCCCTGGTTGTGGGCTGGGGAAACAGCCCTGGGGATGGAGCCCCGGTCTGGAAGGACGGGGATGCAGCTAACTGCATGGGGTCTCTCTGGGGACACAGAGCCCTGCAGCCGCTGAGTGCTGGTCGAGTCCGGACAGTGCTGTCTGTCCAGTGTGCCAAGCTTGTTATTGCAGAGTGGATTGCGATGGCTTGTGTGTGTGTGTGTGTGTGTGTGTTTCTGCAGTGGTGAATGTGTGGCTCAGTGATGGCGGCCACGGAAGCAGAGCAGGACCACATGTGGAGGCATTTCCACACAACAACCCGTTTTCCTGCTCTTTGATGATTATGGAGGTGTTTCCGGTTTGTTTTTTACCAGTTGTTCCGAAGGATAACTTCTTAAGTTGTTTCCTTTTGTGGGGACAGTCGTAAGCAGTGCCCAAGGGGCCGTGGGGCTGATCTCGGTGATTTTCTGCTCTGTGGGGCCAGTCTGTGGCCCTGGAGCCACCAGGGCTGTGCCTGGCAGCAGCTGGGGGTGATGCCACACACACAGCCCCTCCCCAGACTCCTGCTCCGAGCTGTCCTGGCACGGGAGCACCCTGTGTGAGGGGTCCCCACCTCCTGGTGCTTCTGCAAGTCTCGGGGGATCTGGCAGAGGTGCTGGGGTTGGGGGTGCGGAGGTGTGAGAGATGGGACTCGTGGGGTGCCTCCGGGAGGAAGGAGTTTCGGGAACTCACAGTCTCTTCACATCACACACTTCCTGCTGATCAAACATTTAATTAAGGGAGAGGGCTGGAGTGATAGCAGAGCGGGTAGGGCATTTGCCTTGCACGCGGCTCAGCCCGGGTTCGATTCCCAGCATCCCATATGGTCCCCTGAGCACCGCCAGGAGTAATTCCTGAGTGCAGAGCCAGGAGTAATTCCTGTGCATCGCTGGGTGTAACCCCCCCAAAAGAAACCGTTAAGAGAAATCTGAAAAACAAGGGGAAATTGGGCTTCCCCATAGCCCCCCAGCTCTGCGCCCGTGGCTGGACCGAGGGCGATGGCAGGCCCGTGCAGGAGCTGCGTGCAGGCTGCCTGGGCCAGCGGCTGCCCCTCTGCTTTGAGCAGGAATGCGAGGTCTTGCCGACCTCATGTATCTCAGCATGTGCTCAGGCCCCGGGTCCCGCGGCCACCGTGGTGTGCTGTCTCCAGACGCTGGCGCCCGGGCTGTTCGGAGGGGCTTAGGATTTGGAAAGCACCGAGAAGTATTTTCCTTCCGTCGGTCCCTTTCTCTCCCCACATTCTCCGATGCAGGAGTTCTTGTTGCTTTATGATTCTCAGCTCCACCCCACAGTGCTCAGGGCCCACACGGGGCAGTGCTCAGAGGAACAGACAGCTGGACTTGAGCGTGTGCTGCCCCCGATGACCCGTCTCTCTGGACCCACAGCAGTGGAGCTGATTGTGTGTAGACACGTCGGGATTTGTGTTGAAACTGGAGGAGATGTTTTTTTGAAAGGAACCAACTTGGAGCTAGAGGCAGAGCAGCAGTTAGGGTGAGTTTGGTCCCCAGGACTGCATATGGTTCCCCCAGTCACTGCCAAGAATAAGCCCAGAGCACAGAGCCAGGAATAAGCCTTGAGCACTGACAGGTGTGGCCCAAATATCAGAGAAAGGAAAAAGAAAGGAAAGAAGCCTTCGGAGCTGTCTCCTGCCCTCATGCACACTTCCATGCTGAGGTGATTCCTGGGATCTTGTTTTTCTTTTTCTTTTTCTTTTTTGGAGAGTATCTTGCCCGCACGGCAAAGCCTGGCAAGCTACCCGTGACGTGTTCGATATGCCAAACACAGTAACAAGTCTCAAAATGGAGACGTTACTGGGCCTGCTTGAGCAAAATCGATGAACAATGGGAGGACAGTGACAGGGGTCACACTTGGCAATGCACAGGGGTTACTCCTGGCGCTGCACTCAGGAGTTACTCCTGGCGGTGCTCAGGGGGCCATATGGGATGCTGGGACTCGAACCAGGGTCTGCCCAGTGCAAGGCAAATACCCTCCCTGCTGTGCTATCACTCCAGCCCCATCCTCTTGGCTTGTTGAGATGTCGGTGTAGACTGCATGCACATGCACCGCCAGCAGGACAGACAGTGGGCCGCCCTGGGGCATGTTTCCTCGGGTGGCCCCATCCTGAGTTCGGTTCGGGCTGGCAGTGGCAGAAGGCGGCCCACGGGCCAGGCCAGGGAAGCCGTGCGTGAAAAGTGTGAGCGTCCTCCGCTCGTGCACAGCTAGTGACTCAAAGCCCAGTGCTCTCCCCTGACAGGAAGTCTCTGGAGTCTCACTTGGGGTGTCCCCTCCCGTGCAGGTCATGTAAAGTTGCCGCCCGAGAAATTCGCCCCGAAGAGGCAGGGTGACAGGCAGGACCTGCCCACAGAGGCCAAGAAGCTGCCGCTGAACTCAGCTGAGGAGCTCTACGTCGAGATCCGAGACTGCAACTTCAACGCCGTGGGCGCCGTGCTCAGCAAGAAGGCCAAGGTCATCTCGGCCGCCTTTGAGGTGACTGGGGCCTGGGGCCAGGCGGCAGGCGGGCTGCGGGCGCCTGGGGAAAGGTGGTGCCAGGCCCTCTCCTGGTGTCAGGTCCTTTGCCAGTCACCGTCCGCACTCCCTGTCCCTCTCTCCTTCCTCCCAGCCGCTGGCGGTGGCGGCATCTCCGCTAGCTCCTGCATCTAGGGAATCCGGGATCAGCCCGAGCAGGCTGGGACGGCGGGTGATACTGAGAGCACAGTCCCCGGCCCCCAGCTTCCTTAGCACCTCGCGCCCTCCTGCTGCTCTTTATTCTGGGTTCAGGTCACTTTTGAAACCTGAATCAGTAAAATGATAGAAGCTGAATTTTTTAACTCTGGGGAAGTTTTTAAAAATCACTTTTTCCCTTGAAGGATGGATTTCCTGATTTCATCTTTTTTAGGAGTTATCTCCACTATATCAGTATTTGTATTTCTTTGGATTTTTTTTTTGGGGGGGGGGGGTTTGAGGGGAGGCACACCCAGAGGTGCTCAGGGCTAAATCCTGGCTCTGCGCTCAGGGATCACTTCTGGTGGGCTGAGGCAACCCCATGGGATGCTGGGGATCAAACCCAGGCTGGCCGCATGCAAGGCAAGCACCTCGCCACTGTTCTGTCACTCTGACCCCATGGTTGTTGTATTTCTGAAGTTGCTTTTGTTCACTTGGGTTTTGTTCCTCAATTTTTTATTTCCTCACCGTGACTTATAAAGCTATGGATAAGAAGTGTCGGGCATTCACTGTGCCAGCTCCGAGCTCGCCGTGGTGTCCAGTTCCCTCCCTTCCCGCTGCCAGTGCTCAGGGCTGGCTCCTGGCAGGCCTCGGGGTTCTGTGGGGAGGCCGGGCACTGAGCAAGCGCCTCCCCCACTGTATAGCTTGGACCCAGGAAACGTTTTACACTTGATTTGCTATTGTTGAGGTCTCAGGATATACGAGCGTTAGCTTTTGTGGCTTCAAGGCAGTTTGCTGAGCTCCACATCCCTGGCAGGGACCATGCAGTGTCAGGTGTGGCCTGCGTGGGCCCTGGGCTCCCTCCCTGTCCACATGGTCTCCCAGTGCTGCAGGATGTGGCTGTCGCAGTCCCTGGACCCACCAACCTGCCTTTTCTAGTTTCCTGTGGCTGTGGGATCTGGTTATAGCCTAATTCGTTTTGTGTCCGTTTCTCACACTAAAAATTAATTTGGGGGAGCCGGAGGGATAGCACAACGGGCCAGGCGCTTACCTTGCATGCAGCTGACCTGGGTTCACTCCCCAGCATTCCATGTGGTCCCGGTGTAGGCCAGGAGTGATCCTTGAGCTCCAGGCCAGAAGGAAGCCCGGGGCACTGCCTTGCACGTGATTCAAACATGCCCTGGGAAACCCAAAGACCCAAACTCTTAAAAATGCACTCTTGGCAGCCAGGGCTGGGGCTGAGGCACAGTGTTTGTGTGTGTGTGCGTGTGTGTGTGTGTGTGTGTGTGTGTGTGTGGCCTTGGGTACCTTCCCAGCACTGCTGTGGCTGTGACTGGGGCACGCCCTGTGTGTGTGTGTGTGTGTGTGTGTGTGTGTGTGGCCCTGAGTGCTGTCCCCAGTACTGTCGTGACCTTCTCCCCTCCCTCAGGAAAGGCACAACGCCAAGACGGTGGGCGAGATCAAGCAGTTCGTCTCCCAGCTACCCCACATGCAGGCGGCCCGGGGCTCCCTGGCCAACCACACCTCCATCGCGGAGCTCATCCAGGACGTGACGAGTGAGTGCCCTGTCCCGGGCTCAGGCTCAGGGTGTGTCACTGGCTCCCTGCTACTTCTGGGGGCCCCGGCTACTGTTTCACTTGTGCATTGTTCCCTGTGCTAGCCGCTGTGTCCTCGCAGAAATGTTCCGAGTGTGACTGTTGGGTTCTACGGGGTCAGGTGGTGCAGCAGGGCTCTCCCAGGCTCCGGGTGGCACCAGCACTGCTTCGCCAGACCTGGCACTACTTGCTGAGGTTGGTTTCAGTCGGATGTTGCAAGGAGCTGGAGTTGCAGCGGTACTGCAGTGCCTGGCACACAGCCGGCCCGGGTTGGATCCCGGAGTCCATATGGTCTCCGAAGCCTGCCAGGAGTGATCCCTGAGCACCACCGGGGTAGCCCCCAAACGAACCAAAGTAAAATGCCCTTGGAAATTGCTTTGATTAGTGTGAAGGGGGAGCTGCTAGGGCCCAGGCCCCGGGGCTCTGTGTCTAGGCGCACCTCGGGGCACAGGCCGTCAGCCTCACTGTTCTGGAAGGTGCCTTCCCGGTGATGACTTAAACTTGGTGCTTTCTTGCTACTTTGCATGCCTCCGGGAGAAATGAGCATTTATCCCACTTCTGAGATGCTCGTGTGTGAATTATGTTTCAGCGTCTGAAGACTTCTTTGATCAGTTAACCGTGGAGCAGGAGTTGATGTCTGGAATAGACACTGATCAGGTACGTGAACACTAAAACCGTTTTAGCCAATAGTTAACCAGATTGGCAAACAGAACTCGAGGTAGGAAAGGAATCGCTTTGATTCCCGTGTCTGGCCTAAATACCTGTCAGGGCAGTGCAAAATGTGCGGAAAGAGATTCTGCCAAGGGATAGGTTTCTGTTGACCGGGGGTGGTGTGTGTGTGTGTGTGTGTGTGTGTGTGTTCCATTGTGTGTGTGTTCGTGCATGTGTGTGTGTGTGTTCCATTGCGTGTGTGTGTGCATGTGTTCCATTGCTGTTTGCTGTCCTCACAGAAACAAGACCCAGCCCTGAAGCCCAAGACTATTGAAGCCCATCACGGATAATTTAAGAGCGTGGGTTGTATGATCCCTTTTCCTGTCTGCCTGTCAATAAATCCCGCATTCTCACTTGCAGCAAGCAAGCGCCCAAATTCCCCACAGTCCCTGCTACTTTACTGATGCTGCTCAGGTGTCGCTGACAAGTGGGACAGTTGCACCCGCCCGCAGCCCCTGGAGCTTAGGTTGTCCAGGGAGTGTGGGCAGGAGCGTGAGCCAATCTCCAGCCTCTCCTTGATCGAGCCTCTGAGGGGCCCGGGAACGCCCAGGCCTGCAGGCCCAGACCCGGCGCTCACGCACAAACCTGCCATGACTCTAGGTCAACAGTTATATCGAGGACTGCATCGCCCAGAAGCATCCACTCATCAAGGTGCTCAGGCTCATTTGCCTGCAGTCGGTGTGCAACAGTGGGCTCAAGCAGAAGGTTCTGGATTATTACAAAAGAGAAATTCTCCAGGTCAGTGTTTCTAAGTGACTCATTTGCCAAGGGAGAAACTTTTTAAAAAGGCCCTTGGTCTTGCACGTGGCCCACCTAGGCTCGATCCCCGGCACCCATATGGGTCCCCTGAGTCCCACCAGCACTGATCCCTGAGCACAGGAAGTGCGGGGGCAAAAGCAAACAAAACAAAGGAGACATCTGGAAAATAGCACGTCAGGAGGTGTGGTTGGCCTCCTTTTCCTACTCAGTCATTTGAGTACACTGTCATCTATCTTCCTTACGTTGGGCCCATGCATTCTGATTTAAAGTGGAAATGTGGGGTCCAAAGAGCTAGAAAGGGGCTGCAGCAATAGCACAGCGGGTAGGGCGTTTGCCTTGCACGCAGCCGACCCTGGTTCGATTCCCAGCATCCCATATGGTTTCCCGAGCACCGCCAGGAGTGATTCCTGAGTGCAAAGCCAGGAGTAACCCCTGAGCTTCGCCGGGTGTGACCCGAAAAGAAAAAAAACAAAAACCAAGAGCTAGAAAGGGGTAAGGCACTTGTCTTGGATGCTGCCAGGTATGACTCAAAAACAATAGTATCAGAATGAGAGTGAACATGTTCGCTCCCTCTTCGGAAGTGGGAGATCTAGCAGGCTCCCCAACTTCTCTTGCAGACATACGGCTACGAGCACATCCTGACGTTACAGAACCTGGAGAAGGCCGGGCTGCTGCGGCCCCAGCAGGGGGGCAGGAACAGCTACCCCACCTTCCGGAAGACCCTGCGCCTCTGGATGGACGATGTGAATGAGCAGGTGAGCCGAGTCTTCGAGCACACGCAGTCACATGCACACCATCTAATAGGCGAGCCGAGCCTTCACGCACATGCACGCGCGCCAACATACACACAGACACGTACATAGACATACACACACATTTCCCCAGTGGTGTGGCATCCTGCTGGTGGGAAGGCGCTGCCCTTGCAGAAGCCAGGACTGAGAGGGGCTTTTTGGGGGATGCTCTTTGAAAATGGGGGCTGGGGGGTGGGAAGCGGGGGCCCTTGTCCACTTAGGCCTCAGGGCGGGGAAGGCTGGTCAGGACTCAAGGAAGCCTCTGGCCAGCGAAAAGGCCAGCCTCAAGTAAGAGGATTGGGGACCAACACAATTGACTCACCGTGGGCAGTTGGGGCTGCTGGACTCAGAGTCACTGTGAGAGAGGGGGGGTTTCAGACTGGGGGTCACTGTGATGCTGGGTGCTGTCACTCTCACCCTTGGGAGATTTGGGCTTGGCTGTGCCCTGGGGCCTCGCCCCTGGAAGAATGCCTGAGAGTAGCTTGGCTGAGCTTAGAGCTCTCCACATTCCCTCCCCGCAGTGGGCCAAATTTCCATAGGAGAAGTTTCTCACCAAATCGATGAACAGTTTTTCTTCTGTGGGGGTCGGATGGAATCTTTCCCGGGCAGACCGTTGAATGTTCAGACCCAGCGGTGCTGGGGTTTGGCCACGCCCCTGCCCTCTGCACGGGCTGCCGGGCACTGGCACCTTCCAGCACACAGGGGCACCAAGCAGCTTTCTGAGATTGGTTTGAGACAGAAGGACTCAGGGCCAGGAGAGGTGAGGGCAGAGCCATGCGTCAGCTCTGCACCACGAGGTCTGATGCATAAAGCTGTAGGGGCGGGGGTGGGGGGAAAGGAGAGAGAGAGAGGAGAAAAGAGAGAGATTGGGAATTGGGTAGAGGGTGGAGATGGCAGGGCTCAGCGGGCTAGGCTGGAGCACACTGTGTTCCTCCCCAAAGTCAAATTCAGGACGGCAGCGTGGAGGACATTTGCCTTTAATGCGGCCAACCCAGGTTGTGATCCCTGAGTGCAGCACCAGGAGGGAGCCCTGAGCACCGCAGGGTATGGCCTCCGCCAAAAAATAAAAAATTCCCATGGCCCATTAGGCAGAGAGGAGTTGGTTGACTCCAGGTGTCCCTCTCGAATCCTCCGCAGAACCCCACGGACATCTCGGCTATGCCCCCCTCAGCATGCGTCTGGCCCAGCTGCTCTCCCGGCCTGGTTGGCACAGAATCGAGGAAGTTCTGCGCATTCTCCCGGGCCCCCACTTCGAGGAGCGCAGCCGCTGCCCACGGGCCTGCAGAAGAAACAGGTTTGTGAGGGATTTTGTTTTCGTGACCCGCCTTTCCCCTTGATTGAGTCTTGGCAAGACCTGAAGCCTCTAATCTTACATTCTCATTTTCTAGAAATACAATTGCCTACATTTTTCATTCAAACTCTTGAGGTTCTGCAGTGTGACCTCAGGGCTGGGTGCAGGGTGTGCGGGAAATTCTGTTTCTCCCACACGCCCGTCCCAGCCTGTTTCCTACTGGTTATTTTCAGCACATATTTATTTGTTTGCTTTGCTTTGGTTTTTGCTTGGGGCCTCACCTGGTGATGCTCAGGAATTACTCTAGGGGGTTCTCAGGGGTCCATGTTTGACTCTTTGATGCCAGGGAAGCACCTTTGCGCTGAACTATATATCTGGCCCCCCGGAGTTTTTCTTTTTCAAATGTTGTCTTTTTCTGAAAGGTGGATTTTTGTTTGCAAATATGATTTTATATGTTTTGTTTACTATCTTTATGACAGCACTTCTGAAAAAATTCTCTTTAAAAGTGTCAGCTTGGCTCTTAGGGGCGCCTGGGCCAGAACTCTGGCTCTTTCTTCTGTGCGGTGAGGTTTCTCCATGCTTAGTCCCTTAAGACAATCTGTAGACCCAAAAGCATTGATTTATGTGAGATTTCAACCAGATGCTTTTCCTATGACGTGTTCTTCGCTGTAAATAGGGAAAATTGGGCATGGCTGCAGTTCTGGCAGGCCAAATGAGACCCCCCCCCCCAAACTGGGTAACCACCACCCAGAGTGTGCGACCCTCAGCCTCAGCAAGAAAGGGAGGGAAAGGGAAAATAAATACCGGAATGAAGGGGAAGATGCAAGGGGGAAACACATCAGCTTGATAATGTCCTCTAAAAACGGCATACCAAGGCCAGAGAGATAGTAAGGTGGGTAGGGCACTTGCCTTGCCCCTGGCAGACCCGGGTTCGTTCCCTGGCACCCCATATGGTCCTCCAAGCCCTGCCTGGTGTGACCCCCAGTGCCAAGCCAGGGAGTCAGCTTGAACCCGTGCACGGCGCAAGCGCCCCCGGTGCCTGCCTGCGCCCTCTGCCATTGGAAGCTTGTGTAGGTGTCTTTGAGACGCAATCGCATTTCCCTGCGTTCTTGGGCGTGTGAGTTGATTTGTGGTACTGGTACTGCTGGTCTCAAGACTTGACCTTTCGAGAATGCAGGTGCAACACCAGATTTCCGGGCCCCCTTTCCGCTCAGCATGTTGGTCTCAGCAGCACCTTAAGAGAAAGAACCTGGGGCTCGCTTGTGTTCTGGGCTGCTGTCACCCAGCTCCCCGTGGGTTTGCTCACGTCCCTGGGCTTCGGCCTGTGGAATCCAGAACTTTCCTGGGCTCCCCCGATGGTCTCTCCCCACCCCAGTTTTGGAGCAGGGAAGGGCTTGCATGCCCTTGTGTGGTGACAGGACAGGGGCCTGCCCGGCCCTATGTGGTGACAGGACTCAGGGTTCACCTTCCATGCGAGTCATTGCATGTCTGGGAGAGGCCTCTCTGCTCCTTCTGTTCCCAGTCAGCAGTGCGGAAGCGTTGAGGAAGCGGCTTGGTCACCCCAGCTGAGGGTAGGGGCTGTCTCTGTCACACCCAGGGTCGTTCCTGGCCCTGTGCGGGCGGGGTGGGGCCATCCCAACAGACATACCCGAGACAGGTCAGAACCAAGGGCCCCACATCCCCCTGTGGATGCTGCATTCGCATCTTCTCCCCCTCCGTGAGCCACGATGGCCCCCGAGCCCGCATCCCGGTGGGGGAAGCCACGGCTCTGCTCACCTGAGCTGCTCGCAGTGGCCCTCACTCCGGGTATTCTGCTCAAAGGGACCCCAGAACATGGGCACTCTGGCGTGTGTCATGTGAGCAGTCAGATTGGGCTCAAGGCGCTGGGGGACTCGCCCCGCCTGGGTGGAGTTTGCCAAGGGCCCAGGCGCCCTCACCAAGGTCCATCTCTGAGGCTTCCTCGTGTGAATATGAGGGACCTTCCAGCCCTCACAGAACAGAGTCTGCTGCTCATGTCCGATCCCCCGCCCACACACACACACACAGAGCCCTAGGGGCTTTTAAAGAGGAATTACAAGGGCTGGATCAATATACATTGGGAGGGCATTTGCCTTGCACGCAGCTGACCCAGGTTCAATCCCCGGCATCCCATATGGTCCCCAAAGCACCACCAGAATAATTCCTGAGTGCAGAGCCTATCCCTTGAGCCTCGCCGGGTGGGAGTTGTTAGAGGTGTCTCTGTAGTAATACGCCGTTTTTAAACATGAATGTTTTGTTTGGGTGCTCAGGGCTGGGCAGGGCCGGGCAGGAGCCGGCTTAGCTGTCCGCAGGCAGACACAGTTCCCGCTCTGAACAGTCACCTGGGCCCCTGAGCAGTTCGAAAGAGGCCCCCTAATGCTTTCCTTCCCCTGCATCATCCTCTGTGGTCTGCTCCAATGCAGAGTTTCCGGTTCTTTTCTGAGGACTCTTTGGACATCCTGACCAGGGTGGCTTAGACTCAAGTGTGAGGCTGCACCCCAGACCTGGCGAAGCCATCCTACGGGGTCTTTGGGGATGTTATGCTCACTCTGGGCCAGGCTCTCTGGGAGGTCTCCCTCTGCACCCTGCCCCCAGTCTGCACACCTCCACGGTGTTATCTTTTTATTTTAATTTTTTCACCCAGAGATGCACGGGGCTTACTCCTGGCTGTGCACTCAGGATTTACTCCTGGAGGTGCTCAGGGGACCATATGGGATGCCGGGATTTGAACCCAGGTTGGCTGCATGCAAGGCAAATGCCCTCCCCGCTGTACTATCGTTCCAGCCCCGACACTAGAAGCTTCGACCTGGGGATCCTTGTTCCTTCAGCTCTTTTGCATGGAAGGGCGTGTGTGAGTCAGAACTGAGCGGCTGTGAATGTTGGGGGGATTCCATGGCATGTGGGGTGTCCGTGAGTTTTCCGAGGCATGTGGGGTGTCCCCTGGCGGGTTCTGCAGGGCAGCTGGGGCTGGGACCCAGGTTAGGCCAGAGACCGGCCTCACCTCCAGTCACCTTCTCTCAGTCCTGTTTGCCGGCTTGCTCTTCTCTTCGAGCTCTTGCTAACTCTGATTTTCCCCCCTGACACATAAAAATTTCCTCTATCTGGATATTTTGAAGTTGAATGCCAGCATGAGACGGGTGACGGGGCTCGCTGATGACAGTGAATAGATGCCGTTTGCATATGTCCTGTGCCTTCAGGCTGTATATAGTCTTGAACTGTGTCTGCAGCTCCTGAAATTTTCTTTGGAACGGAAGACTGATTTTTATGTAACTTCCTGATAGAATGTCGTGCGGCGCTGCCCGAGGGGTAAGGGGTCCTCGGAGTCCTAAGGGGGGAAAATGACCCAAATTGAGGTGCTTCCTGTGTGCCAGTGTCCCATCACGCCACACCTCCCAGGGCTGGTGTTTCCCTGTCCAGAAGACGCTGGACAGACGTGAGCCAGAGGTCTAGCAGGGAGGAAGCATTTGTGCTGCGGGATGAAACAGAACTGCCTTCGGAAACCCCAGCTTTGAGTCCAGCTGACATTTTCAAGAAATACAAAACAGACTTTTTTTTCCCCATTTTTAGTACCAGCGCAGATAATCCCCTAAGGTTATTTGCTTCCCTGAGAGATATTTAGCTTACCCTTTCAAGGTTCATTTAGAGCAGATCTTGGCGGTAGATCAGAGTTGGGTGCTAACCGAGTTCAGAGTGTTTGCCTATTTGCGGCCTTCTTTGTCTCTTAATCGGAGCCGTAGTTACAGGCCTCCAGAGAAAACAAAACACAAGCACCCGCTTCCTCCAGGCTTGGTTCCTCTGTTCTCAACCCCTGGCCACTTGTCTATGCATCGTCCCCAGAGCAGGCGGGGGACAGAGGCAGAGAAGGTCTGAGCAGCCCCTGCATGGTGCTCCCCGAGCAGTGCTCCCCATCTTTGTGGCTTCTGTTGAGGTTCTGAAGTGAGTCATCAGGTTCTAGTGACAAATGTCTCATGTACGGCGTGACACAAAGATGGAGTTTGTGCCATCAGTCCCCGGGGTGGGAGGAGGGAGCGTCGGGTTTTGGGGGTCAGTGGCAGGAGGATGTGACCCATAGCATGTCAGCTTTATCTCGGGTGGGGGAAAATGGATCGTTTGGGGAGGAGTGCGCTTGGGGTACAGATTTGCCGCGTTTTTCTGGATTTCTCTGTCTCTCTCTTTTTTTTTTTTTTTTTGTTTAGGAGTACTGCTATTTATCCAGCCACTGATTAGCTGATTGAATTCTGCATGAACTCCACCTTACTTTTTTTTCATTTTTTATGATTTAATTTATTGAATCACCATGAGAGCAGTTACAAAGCTTTCAGGTCTAAGTCTTGGTCATACAATGAAACACCCGTACCTTCACCAGTGCCCATTTTCCACCACCAACAACCCCAGTATATCCCCATCCCACACCCTCCCCCTATGTGTGGGGCAGATGATTTCCAAATTATTTTCTTTCGACTTTGATCACATTCGATATTTTGACACCAGACCCACAATTATTGTTTGAGATTTTACCCCAACACTCAGATCTGCTGAAAAGGCAACAGTAGACAGTTTGTTTTCTATTGCTGGTTATGAATAACCTATGATGTTGTGTGGCTGCAGTAGTGGCCACGTGATTTTGAAATTCCAAATTTGAACACTTCAATCTGGAGGGATTTCTGCCCAAACCTGCTGGGTTCTGAGATCTGCTCCTGAGTCTCTGGCATCCTGGTCATTAAGCAGCTTGATCAGGAGTCAGAGAGGCCATTCATGGACGATGACTTGGGGTCTCGTTGGGACGGGGAGGACAGGACTGGCTCCACCCCCATCCTGTGAGGCCCAACAAGTTTTGTCACTGAGGGCCCAAGCCTGACTGTCCAGTGACCTCTGGAGGATAGCGGCCACCTGGCCGCCAGGGGGAACAGGCCAAGGCATGAACTCATGGGCCCAGCACTGCAGGGACCAGACGCATTTCTGCCAAAAGCCACTGGGTTTCGAGATTTGTTTCTGAGTCTGTGGGATCATGGCCATTAAGCAGTTCAATCAGGAACCAGAGAGGCCTCCAAGGATATAGCTGAGCCGGAGGGGGCTTGTGGGTGTGTTTCCCACATACCTAACTTTTGGCCGTTTACTTTCTTGGTAAACTTTGCCCAAGTTTTTGGGGTCTGGCCAAAGACACAGCAGCAATTTTGGGGTATCTGGAGTATGGAGGTGCCATCAGGCTGCTGATGCACTCGCCTCACAAGGACAGTGTTTTTCGTTTGTTTGTTTGTTTGTTTGTTTTTAATGTAGGAGTACTGCTATTTATTCAGCCACTGATTAGCTGATTGAATTGGGCTTGAACTCCACCTTACTTTTTTTGTTTTTCATAATTTTATTTATTTATTTATTTTTTCTTCTTATGTTTATTTATTGAATCACCGTGGGAAAAGTTTCAAAGCTTTCAGATTTAAGTCTCGGTCATGCAATGATCAAACACCTTTCCCTTCACCCTTCACCAGTACTCATTTTTCACCACCAAGAACCCCACTATACCCCAGCTCCCACCCACCCAATGCCTGTGAGGCAGATGATTTCTACTTAACTCTTCTCTACATTGATTACATTCATTGTTTCGACAAAAGATGCACCTTGATTGTTTAGAATTTACCCCCCAACAATCAGAATGGCTGAAAAGGCATTGTGAAATATGTTGTTTTCTATATAAAGTTTGGAGTTCCGGGGCTGGAGAGATAGCACAGCGGGTAGGGCGTTTGCCTTTGACGTGGCCAACTCGCTTCCAGTCCCAGCATCCATATGGTCCCCTGAGCAATGCAGGAGTCACTCCTGAGTGCAGAGCCAGGAGTAACCCCTGTGAGTGCAGAGCCAGGAATAACCCCTGTGCATCCCCAGGTGTGACCCAAAAAGCCAAAAAAAAAAAGTTTGCTGTTCCTCCCCTCCAAACACAGGTGTGAGGTGCTGCGTTTCGCTGAGCAAGCAGAGAGCTCGGGCCCAGTGGTTGATGCAGATTGCTGGGCCAGGCCGTCGAGCAAGGGAAATTTGGGGATCTCTGGGACCCGTCCTCGGGCCCAGTGCTCTCCGGGGCCCCTAGCTTGGTCGTGTCCTATGAGTTGGGGACGAGCCTGGCCTTTGTGCTTGCGTTGCGTTTGGACGGGCAGGTGGGGTGTTCAGGGCCCAGCTGCTGACACCTGATCCCGCCCTGGCCAGGTGGGAGGACGGAGCTTGGCGGCTGGCCCCGGAGATGCCCAAGATAACCAGTCAAGGAGATAACCAGAGTCAATCCCAGTCGAGTTGGGTGATAGGCTGAGATAATGCACCGAGCCGCTGAGACAGATCCTGTCTCGGGATGCTCGGGCACCTTGATCCCAGGCCGGCCTGGACTGGCGGGGGGCGGGGGCGAGTGGGCACCAACCAACCTTGGCGTTTCCGTGGCTCGGAGCTTCTGGGCCCTTCCACATGCTCTGCTGTTGTTTTGTTTTTGGGTCACACCTGGACATGCTCCGGGTCACTCCTGGCTCTGCACTCAGGACTTACTCCTGGAGGTGCTCTGGGGTCCCTATGGGATGCCGGGATTGAACCCGGGTCAGTTGTGTGCAAGGCAAACGCCCTCCCCGCTGTACTAGAGTTCTGGCCCCATGGCCCAAAACTTAAAGAAAAATCCTTGCTGGGGTTGCCCTGTCCCTGGCGCCCTGTCAGCCTCGTGGGTCTGCACACGGCTTGTGCGACTGCCTCGAGTGGCCCGTGACAAGGGGCGCCCGCCTGGCCTCCTGCTCCCCAGGGCTGCTCTCTGCCCGGTGCTCCCGGGCCTGCAGCCCTCAACTCCTGCCCTGTGTTCCCTCCTCCTTTCTGTGGTGTCCACCTCCTCTCTCGGTGGCCCTTCTCCTGGGGTCACCCCCCTTCCTGCTTGGTGCTGGGACAGCAGAGCTGCCTGGTTTGTGCCGGCTTTGTGCCAGGTGCACGTGTGACCCCGGGGACTTGGACTCAGGACCTCATGCTTGTGAGGCAGTGCTCAAAACCCCCTCTCGGACATTCCTGCCCTCCAAGCTGAAGGAACGGACTTGACCCACGTTCAGGCTCACACCTCTGCTTCCTGCCGAGTCACTGCCAGCCGCTAGCAGGCCAGGACCCGTGTGCCATGCCTGTGTGAAGCAGGGACGTTCTAGGGCGTGAGCCTGCTAGCATCTTTGTCATGGACACATGTGGTCCCATCACAGGATTTAGGGTCACGGTCCAAACACAGGAGCATGGGGGTGAGGGGGTCGGGGCTTGTTCAGGCCGGAGACTCTACTGGGCTCACACACGGCACTAAGTGCTCAAGTCTCAGGGAGACAGTGAGGCTCAAACACATTTTCTTTTTTTTCTTTTTTTTATAATTTATTTATTTATTTATTGAATCACTGTGGGAAAAGTTACAGAGCTTTCAGGTTTAGGTCTCAGTCGTGTAAATATCAAACACATTTCCCTTTACCAATACTTATTTTTAACCGCGAACCCCAATAGAACCCCACCTCCCACCCCTCTCAATGCCTGTGAGGCAGATGAGTTCTAGTTAACACTCTATCTACTTTGACTAGATTCATTGTTTCGATAAAAGATGCACCATTATTATTTAGAGTTTACGACCCCCCCCCCCCAAATCAGACATCCTGAAAAAGCGTTGTGAAATGATTTGCTTTCTACAGTTGGGTTTGGATTTCTGCTCTTTTACTTATTAACCCTGGAAATATTTCTATTAAAAGTTAGATAATTAAGAGATTGGTTTCTGTGCTCTGGAGTCGTGGCCATGCCGGAGAGCCGTTTGTGGGGGGCAACTGGCGACCTCGGTAGGGCGTGAAGCTCAAACACATTTTCTTTCGCGCTGTTTTTTTCTTTTTTTTGGCTTTTTGGGTCACACTCAGGGATGCTCAGGAATTACTCCTGGCAGTGCTCAGGACTGGTGATCGAACCTTGGTCAGCCGTGAGCAAGGCGAACCCCTCCCCACTGTGCTCTCACTTCAGCCCCTCCTTTCGCATCTTTTTGTGTTTTTTCAGAATTGATTGACTTCATCGTAGCCTTTGCTGGCCCTGACGTTCTCTGTAGAGTCCCTTGTTGCACACTGTGTTTCGTGGGCACCTAGGCATCAAGACTTGGCGCTTGCCTGGTGCATGGCTCACCCCATAGGTCCCCTGAGCACCGCCAGGAGTGATTCCCGAGTGCAGACCCAGGAGTAAGCCTGAGCACTGCCGGGTGTCCCAAGAAACAAAAGGAAAGAAAGAAAATAGGTATCCTTGCCCGGAAGGGTAGCCCAGGGCCAAGGAGCCTGCCTTGCCTGCGACTGACCCCACCCCACCCTGTACGTCACCCCCCACCCTCAGATCCTGCCAGCATGAGCCCCGATGACTGGATCAGAGTCGGCCCTGAGCACCGCCAGGTGTCCCGTCCAGGTGTCCCATCCTGAGCCCCCAGGTTAGGTCACTCCGCCCTCCCCTCCTCCCCACCACTCCCCCGTTCCTGCTCACTCATCCTCGAGGGGACCCGCACTCATTCAGCTTGTGCTCCCATCCGAGCAGGCCAGGCCAGACTCCTCTGTACAGCTCTCAGGCCTTAGTAGGCTGGGCCACTCCCTGGCCACGGTGCGGCAGGTGTTGCTCACAGCACTGGGGTCACAGAGAGCAGGGCTGTCAGGGTCGGGCTCAGGGCCTCTGCCCTGTCGCTCTGCCCCTCGCCCCCCCCCCCCCGCTGCCCACAGATTTTATGGCCTGGCTCCTGAGGAGGGCCCTGGGCATGGTCACTGAGTCCAGGTCCCACTCAGGGGACGCCGAATGACCTCAGTTGGAGATCTGTAACTGCCAAACATTTGTCAAACGTTTTCTGAAACCACTTTCTCAGGGCCCAGGAGTCCAGAACTGGGCCCCGCAGGGACCAGAGGCACATTGGCCAGCTAGTGCTGGCGTCTGCAGGGCAGCCCTCCGGAGCCTCAGCCGGACCCTGGCGTCACAAAGGGTGGCACCTGCCCCTTTAAGAAGGGCCCATGATGCCCTCCTCCTTGCTGAATTCTTGTTCTACCTCGGAACATTCTAGACTCCAACTGCCATTTTCAGTCTCTGCAGGAGACTGGAACGAGCCTGTTTGGCAGAGCTCAGTTCTTTAAGCTGCGAGTGCAGTGTGACACAGTGCAGTCTCTGGGCTTTTTCCCCGCGTGCAGGCGGCTTTTTTCTCTAACAGTTCTTTAGTGTATGATAGTTTTTAATCTGTAGTTCGTTTAAGTTTTTTTAGTAGTCATATATATATTTTTGGGTGGGGGTGGGGTGGGGTGGGGTGGGGTGGGGTGGGGTGGGGTGGCCATACCTGGCTGTGCCCAGGGGTCACCCTGGCCGGCTAACGTCCCTGTGCTGACGGAGATCGAGCCCAGGACAACTGGATAGAAGGCAAGTGCCCTCCCCACTGTCCTGCCTCTCTGCCCCCTGCGGACTTTTCTATTCAATGTGGAATGACTCTGAAGTCAGTGGGCCCTCATGGGGGGCTGATGAGAAGCAGAGGAGAAGATGTCACTCCCCCGGGACTGGCTGGAGCGCTGGCACTGATGAGCGCGACGAGCCCTACCAGCCACACAACACCCACTAGGCCTTCCCGGGGTCTCGGGCCGGAGTGAGGGGTTGCCCTTTGCAGGGAAAGGGAGTCGATCCTCGACCTCCTCAGGCCCCCGGGCCTTTGTCCTTCTCGCAGAAAAGCATTTCAGGAGATGAGCATGAAGCAGGAACATTTTATTTGGAGGCTTTTAGGAAGGGGAAATGAGGGAGGGAGTAACAGGCTCGAGAGAGAGTGCGGCTTCTCCAGAGGTGCAGAAAGCCACTGAACACGTTAGGTTGCCTGGTTGCGTTCGGTCCGAAAGTCCACACCTCAGGAGGGGAGAAGCCTGTGACATGACCGACCTCGTAGGCAAGAGCAGTCCCTGGGCTTGGGCACACATGAGCGCCCCCCCTTGGTTCAAGGTGGCTAATCTCGGGTTTTCCCCAGGCTGCCCCTGGTGGGAGTTTCTAGCTACCTAGAGTCCGTTGCTAGAGTGGTTGCCAAGGGGGTAGAGTTGAGTGGTCCAAGGTCCTCTTAGAAATTCCTTTCCTGGCCTTTGTTCCAATTCCCCCCGGGGATCCAGCCTGCTCTGGGCCTCCTAATGTGGGTTAATTTTGACCAGACCTTGGGTCCCGTGCCCTCAGGTGGTCTTTTGGTGGCCATGAAGCTATTGTTGACTTCCTCAGAGTTCCATTGCCATGGCGACGCTTCCCCCATCCACATGTCTGCCTCAGTTCTGTGGGTTAAGAAATGGAGTTAATACTGGCTTGTGGTTATCAAACTTGGGCAGCATCACAAGGAACGAAGGAAACGCCAAAACCTCCTTCGCTTCCCTTTGGCACATTTTTTTTCCCTTTTGGGTCACACCTGGTGATGCACAGAATTTACTCCTGGGTCTGCACTCAGGAATCAGTCCTGGCAGAGCTCAGGGGACCATATGGGATGCTGGGAATCGAACCTGGGTTGGCCGCGTGCAAGGCAAACGCCCTACCACTGTGCTATCGCTCTCCAGCCCCCCTTTGGCACAGTCTTGCTGGGCCCTTTTCCCTGGCAGTTCTCAGCCCATAGAAAAAAGTGTGCATGTTGCTTGCCTTAGCTTCTGTGTGTAACCCCGGGCCTCTCTCACACACACACATACGCACACATGCACACACAAGACCAGCGATCACTGCTGAGTCGCTTCCCGGCTAGTCAGTGTCTGGACGGGGAGGTGGTCAGTGACACTTGCAGTGCTCAGGGACGATTTCTGGCTCCTGAATGTGTTTGGGGGTGGGTGTGATGCCAGGGAGGGCGTGAGGGTCAGCTGCCCGCAGGGCAAGTACCTGTCCCCTCTGCCCTCTGGCCCCTAATCTGCAGTTGTTTGTTTGTCTGTTTGGGATTGAGTTTTTGCGCAGGAATGACACTTGGTGGGCTCAGGGGGCTGTGCGGGAGGCTGGGGGTCACACTTGGGGTGGCGAGTGTCAGACTGGCAGCTCTCTGGGCTCCGGAAGCTGCTGTGGTCGCTCCCCTGAGACAGACTCTCTCCTCTGCTCTTCAGAGATTTATCCCTGAGAACGAGTGCGCCTCAGAAGGCCCCACAGTGGGCTCGATGGTCAGGGCCCAGTAGTGGCCGCAGCAGCGTCTGACCACCTGACCATGAGTCTGCTGAGGCCCAGCGGGCTGAAGGCCCCCACCAAGATCCTCAAGCATGGGAGCTGGGCCCTGAAGGCGCCCTCGGCCGGTAAGTGCGCTCAGCCCGGGCCAGGGGATACTCATTCCCACCCGGGAACCCCCTCCCGAGTCCTCGCCCGGGAAGGGCTCCCTGAGCTGTAGGCACGTTCATGGCTCTGGGGACAGCTCTCACACACGAGTGTCACGTTCTGTGACTTTAGTGTCACGGCAAGTGGTGTCAGCTGAGGCGACCAACACGCTCCCTCCTAACTGCTAGCCCCCTCACCCGGGCTTGGGGACAGGCTGAGGGAGGTGGACTCACCTGGACTAAAGGGCCTCATTGCCGGCCGTAGCCACAGGACAGTGGGGAGGGCAACCGGCACCCCATGGGACTCTCCAGCCTCAACCTCACATAAGTGACCCTGAGCGCAGAGCCAGAAATAGGCCCCGAGGACTGGCTGGGGTGCTCCCCCGCTAAAAGAAAAAGAAGATGGGCCATGGACACAGCAGAAATAAGACACTGGGTTGGAGCTTTCGCCTGGCTTGCTCCGTAGCATCACGGGGTGTGTCCAAAGATTTCCCCTCAGCTGCCCAGATATGACTGCGGCCTGGGATGCTGCAGTAGGTAGGCACGTCCCCTTCACGGCGGGCCCGGCCAGGCTTCGCCACAAGCAGCCCCCGTCATTGGCTGGGAGTAGCCCCAAGCACTGCTGGGTGTCCCTCCCCCGCCAACCACACTTTAACTGGACCTGGACAGGCCCTTCCTGACCCTTCTGACCCTTCTGACCCTTTCTGCTGTTCCAGCGGCTGCTCCCGTTGAGGAGTCCGTGCCTGGAGAGAAAACACCCAGCGCCCCCTCCTCGGAGACGCAGGAGGAGTTTGTGGACGACTTCCAGGTGGGGGAACGAGTCTGGGTGAAGGGGAACAAGCCTGGATTCATCCAGTTCCTCGGGCAGACCCAGTTTGCCCCTGGTCAGTGGGCCGGGATCGTCTTGGACGAGCCCATCGGCAAGAACGACGGCTCGGTGGCGGGTGTGCGCTACTTCCAGTGCGAGCCGCTGAAGGGCATCTTCACCCGGCCGTCCAAGCTGAGCAGGAGCTTGCAGGCCAACGATGAGACCAACGGCCTGCAGCCAGCGTCTGCTGTCCGGGCCACACCGCCCCTGTTGGTCTCCCCGGCCCCTGCCGCCACCCGGAAGGCGCCCCAGCCCTCCGCGAAGGAGGCACCGGCCACCCCTCACATCAGCAACCTGACCAGGACGGCCAGCGAGTCCATCTCCAACCTCTCAGAGGCTGGCTCCCTCAAGAACGGGGAGCAGGAGCTGAAGCTCGGGGACCGGGTGCTGGTGAGTGCTGAGGGCAGCGGTCGCGGGTGGGTGTCCATTCGCCTGTCTGGTCCATCAGCCTTTGCAGACTCGCGGTTTGGGTGGAAGCACAAGCAGCCGGGACGCCTGGTCCTGCAGTTTCCAGCGTGATGGATGCGTGCGGGGATGCTGCCAGTTTTACCAGTTTAGCCAAAACAGGGTGGAGCGGTCATGCCGTGGGGAGGCCGCGTGCTTTGCACACCTCTGACCCGGGGTTTAAGTCTTGGTCCGATGTACAGTCCCCCAAGCACATCCCGGAGTGATCCCTGATCACCAAGCCAAGAGTAAGCCCTGAGCACTATGACTGTGACTCAAAAAACAAACCAACGAACGAAGTTGGAAATCGGTTCCATTTCTCTGGTTTGTGATGTTTGTGTATGGGGCGTCATGGGGCTCACCCCGAGCCGCTCTGGGCCATTCCGTGCCCGGCTGTGCGCAAGCCCTGAGCCGTCTCTCCAGACGTGTGTGGTTTGGTGTTTGGGCCACACCTGGCAGTGCACAGGGCTTCCTCCTGGTGCTGAACTCAGGGATCTGGTAGGGCTCAGGGGACCATCTGGGGTGTCGGGGATGGACCCTGGGTAGGCCATGGGTAGGGACCCGTCTCCGGAACATTCTCAAAAGTATGTTTTGCTGACTTGGTTGCTTGATCTTCAGACTCAGCACCTGCTCTTGTGTTTCTCTGAGCAGCTACTGGAAGGTGGGGGCGAGGGGGCACCCCCGTGAGATGAGTTTCTGGTGGGGGTCACCAGGTCCTTGCACGTGGCATCCTCAGTCCACCCCAAGCCCATTCCTCTGCACCGGTCCCCAAAGCAGAGGCGCTTGGCTGTAGACAACTGTTCTCCCCCAGCAGAAGCACTCAATAACGCTTTCAGAACCCATGGGAAGCGGCCGGGAAAAGTCCCCTTGGGGACGTCTGAGGCGGGCGGCTCTGACCAGACAGACTGGGGGCTGTCCCGGAGCCAGTGGCTTCCCAGGGACCACAGGGATGGCCACCGCCAGGCCGGTGTCCGAGCGGTGGAGGCGGGAGAGGAGAGCAGTGAGGGGACCCGCCTGTAGGTGCAGGGTGGCCCTCGGAGGGTCCTGGAGGGTCACGGTCGGCGTTCGGAGTGGCCAAAGAGTAACACGGGGAGGGAATTGGAGCTGGAGGAGACTCACGGTTTAAAGACTGTTTGGGGGGCTGGAGCAGTAGTACAGCAGAGAGGGCGTTTGCCTTGCACTCAGCAAACCTGGGTTCCCCGGTATCCCATAGGGTCCCCCAAGCATCGCAGGAATGATTCCTGAGTGCAGGAATGATTCCTGAGCATCGCCAGGTGTGACCAAAAGACCCAAAGAAGAAAAAAGACTTTTTTTTTTAACTTGCATTCACAACCGTCCACACCCGGACACAGGGACACCAGTGTCGTTGGAACAAGGGAGCGGGGACACCGCCACTGGCTCTGCGGTGAATAACTCTGATCAGTTATTCATTTATTGGTGGTGGTGCTCAGGGCTGAGTCCTGGCCCTGTGCTCAGGGACCACATCCGGGCAGGTGTGTGCAAGGCCAACGCCCTGCCCGCTGTGCTGTTCCATCGATCCATACCTCAGCTAGAGCACGCCTTTAAAAAAATTTTGAGGGTTTTTTTCGGGGACCACAACCAGCATAATGGCTGTTTTCTGAAAGAAGAAGGGGGAAAAAAGAAAACCCAAACACTTTATTTGGTCTTTTTCCTGATTCAAGGAAGGTTTGCTTGGCACTCCACGGCCTAACGCAGCCGTGGTCAGGAGGCCGTGGCGAGTGGGGGCTGGACTCGGGGCACTGAGGCGAAGCTCCTGGGCAGGGCTGGCGCCCTCCCGGCTCTCCAAAGGGCCTCCTGCCCTTTGCCCCATTCTTCCCTGCGCACAGGAAGTCCAGGTTCTGCGCCAGCTGGCCCCGATGTTTACGGGACTGACCTCCGAGGAGCCCTTCGAAGGCTCTGACATGGCTGTTCCAGCCTCCAGGCCTGTGGAAGACGGTCCCCTGCCCCCTGCAGTCCCTGTCACTGGCAGTGGACAGACTGCCCCCATGCTTGTGCTACTTTGGTTCTCTCTGGAGACTCAGGGACCCTCATTGGGGTCACTGGAAATGCCCAGCTCTGACCTCAAGTCCCGTCTGTGCTCGCAAGTAGGCAGGGGTCGCAGAGCGGAACAGTCAGTCGCTCTGGTCAGTCTTATGGTGTCTCAGAGCGGGAGGTCACTCTGTCCGTCCTGTGGCGTCTCAGAATCCAACCGTGAAGAGTTTCTCCGGGCTCATGTGCGGTGGTTCTCCTGACCTTGGGAGATCACTTCCCTTCTCTCCAGCTGAGCTCTGACAGAATGTTCTGGAGACAGGCTTGCAGCAGTTTTGGGCAGATGATATTTCCAGGATATAATGTCAGGGTCTTGAGAGACTTGACTGCCTTCCAGCTGTGCTGTTCCAGGAGGCTGTTTCCGGGTCAGGGATGGCATGTTCTGTGCCAGATTCTTTGCCGATGAACTTTGCAGCCTCTTCTCAGCCCAGGGCCGCCACCCCAGCCACCTGTCTCTTGTTCTTTTATTCTTTGTCACACTCACAGTTCCCAGGGCCCACGCCTGGCCACGGAGGCTGTGCCAGGGCCTTTGCAGATGGGACTTCAGGACTCACAGAGACAGTCCTGGGTGACGCTGCTACCCCTCGTGCTGCGAGTGACCCGCGAGCACGTGAACCCAGTCCTGCCCCAGACCCGAAAAAAGAAAACCACGCTCTCGGGCATTATTAGTTGAGGTTTCTCTCTCTCTCTCTCTCTCTCTCTCTCTCTCTCTCTCTCTCTCTCTCTCTCTCTCTCTCTCTCTCCCCTTTCTGTTTTGACTTTTTGGTTTTGGGGCCACTCCTGACAGTGCTTATGGGTCACTCAGGCTTTGCACTGAGGAATCACTCTTGGCGGGCTAGGGGGACCATCTTGGGTGTTGAGGATTGAACCCAGGGTGGCCGCACACAAAGCAAGTGCCCTTCCCCCGGTGCTCTGGCCCTTTTTGTCAGCATTCCCGTCGGTGTCCAGCGCTGTGATTCTGTTTTGCTCTGCGTCCCAGGGGCCAAGCATCAAGCCAAGGCATAGTGAAGGAGAACTGGAAAATCGAACTCTGCTAAGATATGAGAACAGTCATTTTCCTTTAGCTGGTTTCTGGCTGAATTGTTCTCCAGCGGTGGGGTTGCCACGGCTCCGCTCCCACACCCGCGGGGCAGGGACCCCCTCGCCACACCAGGTGGCTGGCCTGGGTCAGAGATTCCCAGGGGTGTGGTCAGCCAGGCCGCCAGTGACAGCGAGTGGGTGTGAACGCTGCTGCCTTGCATGGACACTGAGCAGCAGCGTCTGCTCACCCTGTAGGGGTTGCGGGGGGAAGTGGCACCTTGACCTTTGGGGTTTCTTCCGGAAATCCCTACTCTGAAGCCAGAATGTTCCTTTGCAGGGGTGGGGGCACTGTGCGCAGTCCATGGTGCCTGACCCGCGTCCCTCCGGCAGGTGGGAGGCGTGAAGGCCGGTGTGGTGCGCTTCCTCGGGGAGACGGACTTCGCCAAGGGGAATTGGTGTGGCGTGGAGCTGGACAAGCCGCTGGGCAAGAACGATGGCGCCGTGGCTGGAACGAGGTGGGTCCTCCTGCCCCCCCCCAGACAGCCTGGGGCAATGCACGGTGCCCGGGAGGTGCTGAGGGGACTGCAGGCCACTTCACTTGGTTCTTAGGTGGGGCCACTTCCGGTGGCACTCGGGGACCCTGCAGGGATGTGGGGACAGCCTGGGGCTCCCACATGCAGCTGTGCTCGGCCCACAGGAACCCCCCGGCCTGCTGTCGCCCTTCAGATGCCGGGGAGGCTGCTTGGAATCGCCCCTGGTTTGCGCAGTGGGGGTGGGCGGCGTGCGAGGGAGTGTGTGTGTGAATGTATGAATGTGTGTGCTTCGGAGTGTGGATATGTATGTATGAGGGTGTGTGTATGTGAGCGTGTGAGTGTGGGGCTGTGAGTGTTGGTGAGGGCATGAGCATGTGAGTGTTGCTTGGGGGTGTGAGCATATTTGTGAGGGAATGAGAGCGTGTCATTGTTGGTTTGAGAGCGTGCAAGTGTTGGTTGGGTGTGCGTGTGTGTGACTGTGGGGCTGTGGGAGTGTGGGAGTGTTTCTTGGGGTTTGAGTGTAAGTGTGTTTTTGTTGGGGTGTGAGTGTGAGTGTGGGACGTTGGGAGTGTGGGAGTGTGGGAATATCGGTTGGGGTGTGAGTGTGTGTGTTAGTTGGGGTGTGCGTGTGTGAGTGTGGGGCTGTGGGAGGGTATGAGTGCTTGTTGGGGGGTGAGTGTGTGTGAGTGTGGGGCTGTGGAAATGTGGGTGTGTTTGTTGTGCTGTGAGTATGTGTGTATGTTGGGGTGGGAATGTGAGAGTGTGGGATTGTTGGTTGGGGTGTGAGTGTGTTTGTTTCTTGGGGTGAGTGTGGGAGTGTTTGTTGGGGTGAGAGTGTTTGGGAGTGTTGGTTGGGGTTTAAGTGTGTGTTAGTTGGGGTTTGAGTGTGTGTGAGTGTGGGGGCTGTGGGAGGGTATGAGTGTTTGTTGGGGAGTGAGTGTGTGTGAGTGTTGGGCTGTGGAAATGTGGGAGTATTTGTTGTGGTGTGTTTGTTTGTTGGGGTGGGAGTGTGAGAGTGTGAGAATGTTGGTTGGGTTGTGAGTATGTGTGTTTCTTGGGGTGAGTGTGGGAGTGTTTGTTGGGATGTGAGTGTGTGTTTGTTGGGGTGTGAGTGTGTGGGAGTGTTGGTTGGGGGATGAGTGTGAGTTTGTGTTGGTTGGGGTGTGAGTGTGTGTTTGTTGGGTGAGAGTGTGTGTGAGTGTGAGGCTGCATGAGGATATGATGTTTGTTTGGGAGTGAGTGTGTGTGAGTGTGGGGCTGTGGAAATGTGGGAGTGTTGGTTGGGGTGTGAGTGTGTTTGTTGGGGTGGGAGTGTGAGAGTGTGGGAGTGTGTGTTGGGTTGTGAGCGTGTGTGTTTCTTGAGGTGAGTCTGGGAGTGTTTTTTGGGGTGTGAGTGTGTTTGTTGGGGTGGGAGTGTGAGAGTGTGGGAGTGTGTGTTGGGTTGTGAGCGTGTGTGTTTCTTGAGGTGAGTCTGGGAGTGTTTGTTGGGGTGTGAGTGTGTGTTGGTTGGGGTGTGAGTGTGTGGGAGTGTTGGTTGTGTGTGAGTGTGTGTTAGTTGGGGTTTGAGTGTGTGTGAGTGTGGGGCTGTGGACATGTGGGAGTGTTTGTTGGGGTGTGAGTGTGTGTGTGTTGGGGTTTGAGTGTGTGGGAGTGTGGGAGTGTTGGTTGGGGTGTGAGTGTGAGTGTTTGTTGTGGTGGAAGTGTGAGAGTGTGGGAGTGTTGGTTGCGATGTGAGTGTGTGTGTTTCTTGGGGTGAGTGCGGGAGTGTTTGTTGGGGTGTGAGTGTGTGTTTGTTGGGGTGTGAGTGTGTGGGAGTGTTGGTTGGGGGATGAGTGTGAGTTTGTGTTGGTTGGGGTGTGAGTGTGTGTTTGTTGGGTGAGAGTGTGTGTGAGTGTGAGGCTGCATGAGGGTATGATGTTTGTTTGGGAGTGAGTGTGTGTGAGTGTGGGGCTGTGGAAATGTGGGAGTGTTGGTTGGGGTGTGAGTGTGTTTGTTGGGGTGGGAGTGTGAGAGTGTGGGAGTGTGTGTTGGGTTGTGAGCGTGTGTGTTTCTTGAGGTGAGTCTGGGAGTGTTTGTTGGGGTGTGAGTGTGTGTTGGTTGGGGTGTGAGTGTGTGGGAGTGTTGGTTGTGTGTGAGTGTGTGTTAGTTGGGGTTTGAGTGTGTGTGAGTGTGGGGCTGTGGACATGTGGGAGTGTTTGTTGGGGTGTGAGTGTGTGTGTGTTGGGGTTTGAGTGTGTGGGAGTGTGGGAGTGTTGGTTGGGGTGTGAGTGTGAGTGTTTGTTGTGGTGGAAGTGTGAGAGTGTGGGAGTGTTGGTTGCGATGTGAGTGTGTGTGTTTCTTGGGGTGAGTGTGGGAGTGTTTGTTGGGATGTGAGTGTGTGTTTGTTGGGGTGTGAGTGTGTGGGAGTGTTGGTTGGGGGATGAGTGTGAGTTTGTGTTGGTTGGGGTGTGAGTGTGTGTTTGTTGGGTGAGAGTGTGTGTGAGTGTGAGGCTGCATGAGGGTATAATGTTTGTTTGGGAGTGAGTGTGTGTGAGTGTGGGGCTGTGGAAATGTGGGAGTGTTGGTTGGGGTGTGAGTGTGTTTGTTGGGGTGGGAGTGTGAGAGTGTGGGAGTGTGTGTTGGGTTGTGAGCGTGTGTGTTTCTTGAGGTGCGTCTGGGAGTGTTGGTTGGGGTGTGAGTGTGTGTTGGTTGGGGTGTGAGTGTGTGGGAGTGTTGGTTGTATGTGAGTGTGTGTTAGTTGGGGTTTGAGTGTGTGTGTGTGGGGCTGTGGACATGTGGGAGTGTTTGTTGGGGTGTGAGTGTGTGTGTGTTGGGGTTTGAGTGTGTGGGAGTGTGGGAGTGTTGGTTGGGGTGTGAGTGTGAGTGTTTGTTGTGGTGGAAGTGTGAGAGTGTGGGAGTGTTGGTTGCGATGTGAGTGTGTGTGTTTCTTGGGGTGAGTCTCGGAGTGTTTGTTGGGGTGTGAGTGTGTGTGTGTTGGGGTTTGAGTGTGTGGGAGTGTGGGAGTGTTGGTTGGGGTGTGAGTGTGAGTGTGTGTTGGTTGGCGTGTGAGTTTGTGGGAGTGTTGGTTGGGGTGTGAGTGTGTGTGTTTGTTGGGGAGTGAGTGTGTGTGAGTGTGGGGCTGTGGAAATGTGGGAGTGTTGGTTGGGGTGTGAGTGTGTTTGTTGGGGTGAGTGGGAGTGTGAGAGTGTGGGACTGTTGGTTGGGGTGTGAGAGTGTGGGAATGTTGGCTGTGGTGTGAGTGTGTGGGAGTGTGGGGCTGTGGGAGCGTGTTAGTCTGTGGGCGTGTGAGACTGTGGGACTCAGTGGCCTCCTCGGTCGGCGCCTGTCTCTCTTGCCAAAGGTGTCTTTTCTCCCTCCCCTCCTCGTGGTCCGCAGGTACTTCCAGTGTCAGCCCAAGTGTGGCTTGTTTGTTCGCATTCACAAAGTCACCAAGATCGGCTTCCCCTCCACGACGCTGGCCAAGGCCAAGGCGGCCCCCGCGAGGCGTGTGATGGCCACCACCCCCGCCAGCCTGAAGTGCCGCCCGTCGGCCTCCTCGCTCAGCTCCGTGAGCTCCGTGGCCTCATCCGTGAGCAGCAGGCCCAGCCACACGGAACTAGTAAGCAGCCCCCCTCCCCCGCCCTGTGCGATGCTCAGGCCCCCATGGACACCCAGGGCCCCAGGGGCGAGAGGCGGAACAGGACCGGGTGGACTGAGCAGCTCCACGTGGCAGGCAAGTGGCTTCCCAGCCACCACCGGTGACAGGAGCAGGGATGGGCCTTTCCTCAGGTGCTCAGGGCTCAGGCCGCCTTAGGGATGAAGTGGGGGAGCTGAAGGGGGCGTCAGAGGGTCAGAGCGGGAACCAGAGACTCTGGGGAACGCTTGGTGCTTGGCGTTGCTTGTTTGCCCTCTCCGTCCCTCCCTGCTCCCTCCTGTCCCTCTGCACCCCTGTCGACACAGAGGGGCCTCGACTTCTGTCCATTGCGGGGCCACAAGTCAAAGCTGGGGCCTCGTGGCTTCTCCCCTCACGTCTCTCTGAGTCCTAAACACTAAAGTCTGTCCGAATGTGCAAGGGTGTCCTGAGATATTGTCCACAGGGAAATGGGCCCACAATGGAGATGTGTCCCGGGGGGCTGGCTTTGCTGGGGGCTGCGCTTCCTGCCACCTCCTCTGCTCCCTGCATTGACCCTCGATGCGGAAGAGGAGGGAGTGAGTGTGTGTGCAACGGAAGATACAAAACAGATGACACGGGAACGGGAGCCAGGAGGCCACCCGCCGTGGGCACAGGCCTGGGGCCAGTCCTGTCTTGCTCGACCACCACCAGGTTCCCCTGCCCTGCCTCCACCCTCACGTCCGACTCCTCCTTCCCCTCGCCTCACCATTCAGGAGGGGAGCAGACTCAGAAGCCCCTCGCCTTCCCTCGCGAGCCAGCCCGTTTGTGGAATTCGGTTTTCTTTTTCTGCTTGACTGTGGGCCACACCCTGCAGTGCTTCAAGGGGCCGTTTGCAGTGCTGGGGTTGAGCCGGGGCCTCCCACCTCCGAGCAAGAGCCCCACGCCTGAGCCGTATCTCCAGCCTCCGCCCGCTGTCTTGTTTTGTTCTGTTCTGGGGTCACACCTGGCAGAGCCCAGGGCTTTCTCCCGCCTCTGTGCTCGGGATTATTCCTGGCGGGCCTCCGGGATTGAGCCTGGGCAGCGCTGGGGCTTCGCTCTCCAGCCCTTTGGCCCCTGCCTTGCATATCTTTACGCAGGGTGGAGCTCACTCCTAAACTGCACATCACCGTTAGCGTCTATGACAGGATGATTCTGTGTGACTTCATGGAAGTATACCTCGACAACATAATTCCATACGTGCACACACAAGCGTTCACACACACACAGCGACTCATACATGTACACGTAGTACATACCGTATATACACAGGCTGATGGGTATATACACACAGGCACGTACATGCATAGACACAACGCGTGCATGCACACAGGTGTGTGTACACATGCCCACAGGAACGTACGTGCATGCATACATACATGCACACAGGTCCGTGCGTGCCCTGTGGGAGGCCTCCCGGTTCGCTTGTTGGCTGAGTTGCTCTTCTGAGGTACCAGGCTCCCACAGAGGGGCTGGCCTTGCTGGCATGGATCCTGGGGCCTCACACACCATGCGCAGGGCAGAGGCTTTGGCATCAACATCCTGAGTTCAGTTCGTGGCCCCGACCTTGCCCAGCCCCTCAGCGCCTGCCTCCCCCCATGCCAGGGGTGCTGCTTTCTCCCTGCTCCAGCGCCTGAACCTCACAGTCTCATCTCCATGGTTTGCTTAAAGCCCTTCCCTCCCGTGCTGGTTTCCTCAGGGAGTTGTCTCGGACCCAGGAAGCGCATGCGTCCGGCCTGCCCCACCCGCTCAGGCCAGGAGGCTCAGGGAACACCGCCGCCCGCCTTTCCTAGTTTTTATTTTTGCTCTTTGGTTTTGGGGCTCACCTGGCAGTGCTCAGGGACTCCAGGCGTGGTGCTTGGGGGCTGCTTCCGGTGGAGGGGGTTTGAGCCCAGGTCTTGGTGGAGACCCCCAAGGCTGTCAAGCTCTTCCCAGCCACCCCTTGAAATCAGAGTTGAGTGCACTTCCCGGCAGCACTGCACATGGCTGGGCCCGAGAGCTCGTGTCCTCCTAGAAATTTTATTTATTTATTATTTGGTTTTGGGGCCACATTCAGGGGTGCTCAGGGCTTATGCCTGGCTCTCTGCTCTTGGGGTCACTCCTGACGGTGCTGGATCTTGAACCTCTGCAAGCACCTTCCCCCCCCCCCAAAAAAAAAAAACTCTTTGGCCCTGGGGAGAGCATTTAATATGACCAATATACTTTAAGTGTATTGGGGAGTCACGGCCAGATCCTTATGCAGAGGCAAGGATGAGCTGCTCCCCGGACAGAAACAGGTAGCTCGAGAGCTCCCAGCAGGCAAAGCAGCGGTGGACAGCCTGGGCCCTGCTGGGCCCGTCAGTCAGCAGGCAATTGGCAGCACCTCAGATGATGCAGGGAAGCGGCAAGAGACCCTGCGGCTGGCTCGCAGCAGGGCAATGGGTCAGGGGTGGCCGGGCAGAAGGAGCGGACGTCCTCGGCCACCCCCGCCCCAGCCCCCGCCACCGTGTGCCTGAAGAATGAAGATCAGGTCCCACTGTGTCCCTGCCTGCAGGGGCCGTTGTGCCGCAAGGAAACTGGTCTGCAGAGCGACCATGAGCGACCACGAGCCCAGGACAGAACGGACAGGACCCCCGGTCCCCGCGGCCCTCCAGCCCACTCCCCTCCCCTCCTCACTGTCTTTGCCTCTTCTCTCCTTCCCTTTGTGCTTGGTCTTCCCCAGAGCTGCCCGTGCTGTCCTGCTCGCTGGGCGTGAGCCCTCACACATGCTCACCCACCACTTATTCCTTTTTTTCCTGGATTTTGGGCCACCCCCCAGCAATGCTCAGGACTTACTCCGGGCTCTGCACTCAGGACTCACTCCTGGTGGGCTCGGGACCCTATGGGGTGAGTACCTGGGATCCAGCTCGGGTCAGCGGCGTGCAAGGCCAGCGCCTTCCCCGCAACTTTACCATTCTAGCCTCTCATCCCCCACTTTCGAAGGCAGATGGCACAGGGGTCTTTTATGGGGTCACACCCAGTGACCCTCAGGGGCACGGGGCCATTCCCAGAGACAAGAGTCTCTGGTTACTGCTGTTCAGGCCTGGGGCAGGTTCTGGGGAGAGCGAGGTGAGCTGGAAGGAAGAGGAAGAGAGAAGGGCCAGGCTGCCCTGGGGAGACCCTGACGGACGGACGTGCAAGGCTGAAGATGCTGGAGCCGGCCTCAAGCTCAAGCCAAGGGCTCAGCCTTAAGGAAGCTCAGGCCAGAGCGGGCTGTGGAGGGGGCTGCCTCCGGCTCTGCAGAAGAGTCTCTGGATTCCCACGAGGCCCGAGGTCAGTGGAGCCCAGGTCCCGTCCAAGGATCTTCGGGAAGGTTTCAAGACGCTTCTGCTGAGAGTCAGTGGCCCATATGCACAGATGCAGCGCTCCTCCATCTGCTTTGCTGAGGATAGCCACATGCATGCCCGCGTCTGCCGCCCCCACCCCCTTCACGTCTCTTTTTCCTTTGCAATTGCCGGTAACTTCCTCCCGCTGCGCCCTCAAGATCTCCGGCACCACCGCCCTCCAGGAGGCGCTGAAGGAGAAGCAGCAGCACATTGAGCAGCTGCTGGCCAAGCGAGACCTGGAGCGGGTGGAGGTGGCCAAGGCCACGAGCCATGTGGGGGAGATAGAGCAGGAGCTGGCCCTGGCCGGGACGGGCACAACCAGGTGACGTCTGTGCAGACGGCAGTGCCGGGTCCGAGAGACACCTGCGGCAGAGGCTGGGCGCGAGCTTGGTGCAGGCGGTGCAGGGAGAGGCCGTGGGTCCCCGACTGCCCTCGTTGCGGTGGCGTCCGCCAAGTGGTTTGATCGCATGCACCTTCTGCTCGCCCCGTGGGGGTTCAGGGAGCGCCGAGTTGTCCCCGCCGGTGCTTTCGTGCTGTGTTTCCCTTCCCACCTTCCAGAAATGCTGCATCTTAGGTGGGAGACGCGTTCAGCGTGCCACGGTGGCAGGTGGCGGTGCCAGCCCACAGAGGGCTGTCGGGGGCGGGCGAGGACACTCACGCGCAGTTGCCTCCACAGTACATCCTGGAGCTGGAGGCCAAGATGGACGAGCTGCGGGCCATGCTGGAAGCGAGCGACTGGGAGAAGGTGGAGCTGCTGAACAAGCTGGAGGAGGAGAAGAGGTGAGGCCGTGCCAGGAGCTGGGGGGCTGCCTCGGGTGGGGTGCTCCTGGCCTTCCAGGGCTATGAGAACAACAAAGCAGCGGGTGCCCAGTCCGGAGAGTGGCCTCATTGGGGGGGATGGGGGGAGCTCACTGGAGCCCAGCCACCCCCGGCCCTCCCTGCTGTGTCCACGTGGCCTGGTGTTCAGGAGACCTGTGCTGGCTGGCTGGGAACTGTCGTATCCCAGTGGGGCCCTGTGGGAGTCCCTGGGGTTAAGTCCTGGGCGGGAGGAAACCCGCAGCACCCATGGGGCACGGCAGCAGACAGGCAGGGCTCAGGCCAGGCTGCAGACAGACGGACACGGGGTGCCGGCCAAGACCGTCTTCTCAGATGGGCTCCTGGCAGTGTGGTGCCCAGGGGCACTGCCAGTGCCCGGCTCAGCCCCTCAGCTCCACATGCTGAACTCACCACGTCCCCTGGGAGCCCCTCCTATCCCCCCGCCCTGGCCCCGAGTCATTTGCTGCTTCTCTCAAGGGGCTCAGTTGTTGTCCCGATGCGGGGACAGGCGCTGGCTGGGAGGGACTGGCATGCGCACCTGGTCAGTCTCTAACCACCTCTGTTAGCTGCGAGGCAGAAAAGGCTGATATGGCATTGCGCCTGGCGTTGGCTCGACAGAGCTTCCTCCTGTAGCCTGTGGGTACCACCCAGTGCTCGCAGCCGAGGGGACTCGCTGACTTTCTCTTTTTTCTTTTTGGGTCAACCCAGCGATGCTCAGGGGTTACTCCTGCCTCAGCACTCAGGAATTACTCCTGGCATTGCTCAGGTCCGAATTGAACCCGGGTCGGCCACGTGCAAGACAAATGCCCTGCCCGCTGTACTCTCGCTCTGGCCCTCGCTGACTCTCTCAGCCCTCCTGTGTGTGGAGGCGGGGGCTGGGTCAGGCGCGCATCTACAGGATGGTGGCCCTCATGGGGGGCAGCAGTGACGCCCCTCACAACTCTCCCTCTCCCCCACAGGAAAGTGGAGGACCTCCAGTTCCGAGTCGAAGAGGAGTCCATCACCAAAGGCGACCTGGAGGTAAAGCCCGGGCAGGTCAAGAGGCTTGCAGGGTGCAGGCAAGGATGCGGGGTGGCCGGGCCGACCCCGCCGGGACCACTTCTGCTGGAGACTCCGAATCAGACAGGGATACCTGGTGTCATGCACCTGGCAGGGCCCGGCGGAGGCACCTCTGCTCCTTGGGGCCGGAGGCTGCTGTTGATGAGCGTTTTTCTCTCGTTCTGACAGTTGGGTCTACGCCTTTGCCTCAGCTTTGATTTTCAGTCGAGCAGCACAAATCAAATCCTTTAGAACCCCAGTTTTTTGAAGTAGGCGGGGGTCACACCGACCACCTGGCCCCCTGGCGCCGTGTAATCCCATCAGCGGCCAAGACTCAGAGACTATAAATTCCAGATCCCGGAACCGCGCGGCTGCGCGACATCTTATCAGAACTTTTGTTTTATGACACCTTATTGTCTCATTCCTATTTTGGACAAACTTGCAGGCTATCGAATGTAGCCTGCCCACAGGGCAGAGTCTGGCAAACTCCCCGTGGCGTACCAAATATGCCAAATACCAGTAACAATGATGGGTCTCATTCTCCTAAATAGCCTTGAATATAATCTCACGGCTAGGATGAAAGAGACGTTACTGGGGCCTGCTCGAGGCAATCGACGAATAACAGGATGATGAAATGAAAACAATGAAATTCCTTAAAACAAGAAAAAGCAAACAGTCAGTTTGCAAAAGAATAATTTCTATTTCTGCTTCTTTTCCTTCCTGTTTTAAGTTCATGGAAATTTTGTTTTCCCACCAGAAGGAGGTGAAGGCCCTGCAGGCGGCCTCCAAGAAGCTCACCAAGGAGAACGAGTGGGGGAGGACCAAGCTGGACCACGCGAACGAGGAGAACACGGACGTGATCGCCCCGTGGAAGTCCAAGCTGGAGACAGCCATCGCCCCGCACCAACAGGCCATGGGCGAGCCGAAGGCGTTCGTGAGCCGGGGCATGGGTGCCGAGGCGGCTGAGCTGGCCGAGCTCAAGATGCAGATGGAGAGGCTGCAGTTCGAGTCCCAGCAGGAGGTGGAGAACGTGAAGGCCCAGCAGGTAGCTGAGCGTGCAGCACACGCCTCTGAGCTGCAGACGCTCAGGTCGCGGCTGGTCAGGATGGCCCAGGAGCAGAAGAACAGCCTGGAGGCCGCGCGGGCCAAGCTCGACCAGACCGAGGACCAGCACCTGGTGGAGATGGAAGACACCCTGAACAAGCTGCAGGAGGCGGAGACGAAGGTAAAGCACCTGGAGGGGTTGCGGGCCATGTGTAGTCAGCAAGCCCAGGCCCTGGCCGACGCCACGGCGCAGCTGGAGGCCACCCAGGAGAAGCTCTTGCAGCTCGATGGGCTCCGGAAGGCCAGTTCCGAGGTAAATTGGGAATGGAGAAGCTCAGGCAGCAGCTCCAGGTGGCTGAGCGGCAGATTCAGGAGTTAGAGAATGCAAAGTGGGCTGAGAGCGGCAGGTTGGTACCCGGGCGCCCTCGCCCACTTCCACGCTCGCTCCCTGCATGCTGTGTGTCAGTCTGCTTGCCGCCGTGTTCTGGCTTGGTGGTGACAGGTCTCCCAGTCACGTCCCGTGCGGTTCCCTCTGATGGGACTGAGAACGTGTCGGCACGATTCTGGGGCTGTCATTGGTCCCCAGCTCCCGGATGCCGTGCTAGCCTTGGCCCCGGCTAATCGGGCCCGTCTGGGGTCTTTCTGAAACTGAGAACTCTTCACAAGGCCAGTGAGAAAACAAGATAGGAGCCCCCAAAGCAAACCTCGGCCCCCCCGCCTTGGGCCCCCTGTGTACTCGCCAAGTCCGCCCAGACCCTTGGGCTCGAGTCTGGCCGCAGGAGTCTTTCCCTGACCTTGCTGACCACTTGCTCGTGTGACTGGCTTTGCCATCCTGTCCCCGAGGCGCCTCAGTTTCCAGCTCGTGCTCAATGCCTCTGAGCCTCTGCGCTCCCTCAGGGCTGGTGACGTGGCCCATCTTGGTATTTCTCATTGCCGGCCCCTCCCTGCCTGCAGCACAAGCCCCCGCCCAGCCCTGCAGAGATTTCATCCCTTTCAGTCTCTAAGGGGTGCTTGGGCCAAGTCCGCCTTCCATCATGGCCTCCTGTTGACTGCGGGCATGGACTCTCATGGTAGCCCTGACCCTGCGGAAGGACAAGACAGTGAGATCTGGGCCAAGCCGAGGAAGCTGCAGTTCTCACCAAGGAGCCCCGAGAAATGCCCTTTTCCTCCTATAGGATTGTGGTGGCAGAGACATGCCCTCCCAGCCGCCCCCCTCTCCCCCTTTCTCCCCCCTCCAGGCGCTGGGCGCTTTGTTGGAGAAACTTCTCTGTTGGCCAAGATGGAAGGGCTGTGGGATTTGTAGACAGGAGTGACAGACATAACAGAAGGACCCAGAGACCCCCGGGAGTTCCTCTCAGGACTCAGGACTCCTTAGCTGGCATTCCGGAAACACCGGCTGAAACAAACGGAATCAATTCCTAGGACACAGCAGGGGATAGTTGAGCCACTTGTTCGCATCAAGATGTAACAAACCTCAAGTTCTGGTGACTGCTGCCTAGTGGATTAGAGGTTCTTCATTTTAAATTTCATATTGAAACCCCTCAAACTTTTAAAGTCACAGACAAGAAACTACAAGAAAGTAAATCTTGGGGGCCAGAGTGATAGTACAGTGGGAAGGGCATTTGCCTTGCACACGGCCTAAGTGAGTTCGATCTCCAGCATCCCATAGGGTCACTGTCATTGTCACTGTCCTCCCGTTGTTCATCGATTAGCTCGAGCAGGCCAAAAAAAAAAAAGATAAACCTTTTCTTCCCTCCCTCCCCTCCCTTTCTCTTTCTTCCCTGTTTCCTCCCTCCCTCCTTCGTATCCTTAGCCTCCCTCCTCCCTTGCTTACTTCCTTCTTCCTCGCCAAGCCATGCTCTCGGCTCTGGGGTCCTCCCACCCAGCAGTAGCTGGTCTCTTCAGCTTGTGGACCGATCTCAGGCTCGCCCAGTGGTGCTGCAGTTCAAACTCGGGCCTGGTGTGTACTCCAGCCCTTTGTGCCGTCTCCCCGCCCCTGGAAAGTCAGTCTTTCTCATAGGCTTTCTTATTTTCTGGTCACTCCAAATGTAGGTCTAGAAAATGCCTCTGTTTGAGCCATTTTCAATAACCACTAGACAGTCATCACCAGAACTGATGGCGCCAAGGCCTTGGCTTTGAGAGCTTCAGGCAATCACGCTCACCTCACGCCTCTGTTCTTCGGGGTTGTGTTGGGTCATGGGCTTCTCATATGTGCTTTCTGTTTTGTTTTCCCCTTCCTGTTCCTGTTCGTATTTTTGGTCCATTCACTCCATCCTTGTCACTCTGGTAGGCCGAGAGCCTGGCCGAGGAGCTGCAGGGGAAGGAGCTAGCGCTTCGTAGTCTTCAGGAGAACTTGAACGAAGTCAGTCGAGTGAAGGAGGCTTTGGAGAAAGAGCTTCGGAGTTTGGTGAGTACCAGGGGAGTCGGACGCTGATCTTTACCTTGCTGAGGGTAAAGCGAATCCTCCTCAGGCGAGCTCGGCCCCTATCACCTCTGAGGCTCATGAGCGTGTCAGCTCGAAAGCCCCAGGGACTGCGCGAGCCCCCATTGGGGCAGCAAAGGTAGGTGCGCTGCTCTGTCCGCGCTGTGCCCTCCGCCTCTGCCTGATCAGTGAGTGGCCAGCAATGCTCCCGGAGTGCCGGGCTCCTTCCTCCCCTCAGCAGCGCCTCAGGCTCCTCTCCCGTGCCCCTGCCCCCTCGGCTCTGTCTCCCCTGGCAGCCGGGAGCACTGGGGGCTCACATCAAGGGGAGGGGGTGAGAGACATGCACTGGGAAGGCCGCTTTTCTGGAACCTTCCAGACACCTTCCTGCACTGGATCAAAGTGTGTTTTCTGGTTTTCTTTTTAGGATTTTTTTGTGTGTGTGTGTGTTTGTTTTTTTGTGTGTGTGAGTTTGGGGTAGATTATTTTTGTTTTCTGGGGTTTTTTTTGTTCCTGTTGTAGTTCTTGTTGTTTTTTGTCTTTTTGTCACAGTTGGGGGTGTTCAGGGGTCACTCCTGGCTCTGCACTCAGGAATTACTACTGACGGTGCATCCCCTATGGGATGCTGGGGATCAAAGGCGGGTCATCCTTGTGCAAGACAAACACCCTCCCCGCTGGGTGATTGCTCTGGCCCTGGGGTGTGTGTGTGTGTGTGTATATATATATATATATATATATATATATATATATATATATTTTGATGGTGGTTGTGGGGGACTAGTGCCATGCCTGTCAGTCCTTGGAGGCGACTCCTGGCTTTGTGCTCAGGATATTCCTGTTAGTGCCGGGATTCAGACCAGGGCCAAGTGGCCTTACTCAGTGCTCTCTCTCTCCCAGCCCCCAGATGATCACCATGTTTATTGGGGCTCCCCCCAAACTCGGTGGTACTCCTGGCTCAGGGTCTAACCGGCTGGTTGTTCTCGGGCGCCTGGACCCTGTGCCAGCCCTTCAGCCCCCAATATCTATGTTCTAAGTGCAAGTTCATTTTCATGAACATTGTGTGTGTGTGCTGGTGAGCAGAGCAGAGTCGCCCGTGTGTGTGCGGGTATGTTTATGTGTTTGTGTGCGTTGTGTGTGTGTGTATGTGTGTGCGCGCGTGTGTGCTGGGGGCAGGCAGGAGGCCTGCGGCTGATGGTGGCCCCCGGCTCCCCGCAGGGGGAGAAGGTGGACGTGAGCCGCAGCCAGTCCCAGGCTCTGCAGGCCGAGCACGCCAAGTCCACCACGGAGAGCCAGGCGCAGCACGAGGAGGCGCTGCAGGCCCTGCAGAAGCTGCTGCTGCAGGCGGAGGAGAAGCTGCAGGCGGTGCAGGCGGAGAACGGGAGCCTGCTGCGGGAGGTGGCCGAGCTGAAGACGCAAGCCGACAAGGCCAAGGTGTGTGGGCGCAGGGCCGCCGTCTCGGGGTCGGGCTCTGTTGGGGGCCTCGGCCTGCAGCCTCAGACACTTCCTCCGCCCGTTGGCGCCTGTGAGAGCCGGAAGGGGGTTGCTCCCGGGGCGCCCGGCAGAGCACATAGAAGCCCAGGGACCCCAGCTTGGGCTGTCCGTTTTGTTTTTAGCTTGCTCAGTAAGTTCAGGCCTTCGTGTTTTCACTTGATTGCTCAAACGCATTTTTTAGTGTATCAGAGAAATGTTAAGGTTCGAAGCTCAGTGGGGAGAAATAGAGCGGCTGGAACTAGTGCAGTGAGAGGGCACTTGCTGTGCACGTGACCCACCGGGGGATCCCCAGCATCCCCCAGGGTCCCCCAAGCACCCAGGAGGAAGTCGTGACCTCTGCCGGGTGTGAACCCCAAAACAAAAAGGAAAATAATGTACACACACATATATGTGTGTACATACATAACATGTACATATGTGTACATCTTTATATCCGTATAATAAGTGTATTTTAATTCATATGTACATATTTTGATACATTTTTAGTTTTCCACGCTTGGTCCCATGTATAGTTTATACATATATGTGTATGCCTATACATATATGTGCTTGTATGTATATGTGTGTGTATACATATCTATAAGCCAATGCAAAGAAAACGGAAGCGAGCTTACATCAGAGGAAACCAGGGCTGCTGAGTGGCGGCCATGGCCCGCGTGTGTGTTGGTGCCTGGCCTCTTTCCACCACGCACCAGAGCCAGGGCTACATCTCCTCTCTGGACCACCTGCACAGCCCAGTTCTGTGGCCAGCAGCCTCGTGTGCATGCTCAGGTCAGCCCCATTCCGGTAACATGACCCTCAACGGTCAGCTGCCCAGCACACGCCAGTAGCCCGCTGTGGCTCATGGCTGCTGAGCTGGACAGAGAAGATAGCCCTTGCTGCAGAAAGTTCTGGAAAGTACATGGCAGTTAAACTATGGTGTGCATTGAGACTCAGAAACGAAAACGCACAACCCGTTGCTGACGGGCAGGGAGAGCAGGTGAGGGAGACCCTGGCCCGTGTGCGGCCACTCCTCCTGGAGCCTCTGGGCCCCTCCCAAATTACTGCAAACACTGCCTCCCATTGTTCATCGATTTGCTCGAGCGGGCCCACTAATGTCTCCATTTTGAGACTTGTTGTTACTGTGTTTGGCAAGCAAAACCTGTTGGCTTCAGTCTCCAAAGCTTGGTGGATTAGTCTGGATTTTCTATAAAGTGTATAACTTTTGGGACTAAGTCCATTTCCTGCCTCTGTTTGTCCCTGTGAAAATCGTTTGACCAGCAGTGGTTGTTTTGCCTTCCCCTTCTGCACAAAGTTCAAAAACAAAATACTTTTTGTAGTTCTTTGAATTGTACTGAAAACTAGTTTTTTAATGCATCCCTTCTATGACAGTGATGGATTTTATAATAGAATAATTGAAGTGGGGGGAAAAAATCTTATGCCCCAATGTCAAGATCCAACTGTACTTAAACCTTCCGGGGAGCTGTCAGGAATAATTTCAGACGGCATTTCAAAAATAAAATGGCTGATAGTAGAATGGGTAGTGCTGCCTTGTACTTGGCCAACCCGGGTTGATCCCCAGCATCCCGTATGGTCCTCCGGCCCTGCCAGCAGTGATCCCTGAGCACAGAACCCTGAGCGAGCCCGGAACACCTCCAGGTGTGGGGCCCCCATCCACAAAAAAGGCAGGTAGATATGTTGACCCTGTGAAGCTAACTGTTTGAGCCTCTCCATCCTGCGTGTGTGTGCGTGTGTGTGTGTGTGAGTGTGTGAGTGTGTGAGTGTGTGCGCGCGCGCATATACACGTGTGTGCAGGTAAGACTACTCTGCCATTTTCATTTCTGGTATTTAGGCCACATTAAGTGCTTGGCTTGCTTGTGCCTGCTTGATCTCATTCTTGTTTCCATTCTTCCCCGCTTTTGTTTCTGTAGTCATTAACTTACCTAATAACATCAGAGGAAATTGAGCTGATGTCGGAGGATCGCAGGGCCCTGAGGTCAGAGAATCAATTGCTGGCGAAGGAGAAGCTCTCTCTGAAGTCAGAGAGAGAGTCATTGCTATTGAAGTTGAAGGAAGCGGAGGCCAAAAACTCTTCGCTGCGGGAAGAGCAGAGGAAGCTCTGGCTGTTGAACCAAGCGATTCTTTTCGATAAAGAGAAGGTCATCGAGGCCAGGCAGGCCGCAGAGAAGCTCTGGCAGGAGGAGCGGCTCGGCCGAGAAGCCCTCGAGGCGGAGAAAGAGAAAGTGCTGGAAGAGGGCAGGGCAGTGCAGGAGGAGCTCCAGAGGGTGCGCGCGGAGAACGACGCCCTGCAGGTCGCCAAGGTGGGGCTGCAGGCCCTGGTGGAGGAGCTGCAGATGAGCAAGAGCGGCCTGGTGGCCGAGTGTAAGAAGGGCCTGGAGGAGAGGGGCCAGCTGGAGGAGCATGTCAAGAAGCTGGTTCTGGAGAACCTATCCCTGGCCAAGGACAAGGACAACATCATCCAGAAGCTGCAGTGCTCCTACGAGGAGCTGGCTCGGGATCAGAAGTCGCTGGTGCAAGAGATCGAGGAGCTCACGGCCGAGAAGAAGTCGGCCCTCGAGAAGCAGTCGGCCCTCGAGGCGGCGCTGCAGGAGGCCCGGGACGCGGCCCGCAGCCTGGAGAAGACACACGCCAGTATGCTGCAGGCAAAGGAGGCGCTTGACGCCGAGTGGCAGGAGGAGTGCCAGCGGCTGGCGGAGGACAGGCTCGCAGCACAGCAGGCCCTGGTGCAGGAGCGGGAGGCCCGCGCCCAGGAGACCCAGGCGGCCGCCCACGAGGCCAGCCAGCTGCGAGGCCGCCTGGCTCTGCTGGAGCAGGAGGTGGAGGAGCTGCGGGCGCATGCCCAGGGGTTGCAGGCCGAGCACCTGGACCTGCTGGAGAGGAAGGCACGGTCAGACCAGAAGGTGGCCGAGATCCTGCGGGAGAAGGAGCAGCTGGCCGGCAGTTACTTCCTCCTCCAGAACGAGGTCAGTCGGCTGGCCCAGACCAGCAGCCACGTCTCGGCCAACCTTCTGGAGGCCCAGAAGGAGAACCGCCTGCTGAGAAAGGACAAGATCAGGCTCGCCGTTAAAATCAGAGAGCTCGAGACGCTGCCGTCATTTACGGTAAAGTGGAGCAGGCCCGACCCCCATTGGCCCCGGGCACCCCCTTGTAGCGGTTAAGAGGATTGCTCTTCGTCGGCACAAGGAGCAGTGGATCCCCACGGAACCCGTGTGTCACGGGCTGTTTGCTGCGGGCGCAGGGACAGCTCGTCACCACGTGCCTGCTGACCTCTAGGACAAGGCATAAGCTGTGAATAAAACCAAAAAGAACAGTATGTTCATATCCGGGGGGAGTTCTCACGGAAGATTGCACTGTGGCTCTTCAAGACATAAGGGAAGGCATGAGAGAGGCACTGAGTTGTAAAGTAAAGCAGTGTCTTCCGGGGGGACTTTGAGCGGTTGCCCTGAGTCTGCTCACTTGGGACTCGGGGGTGCCCTGTGCCACCAGCAGTGTGCCCGGTGCAGGGCAGCCTGGACTCGAGGGTGCCTGGTGCCGGGCAGGTGTTCTCTCTTCCCAGCTGACTCAGGGTTTGCCTTTCTCCCACTCCCACACCTGTGCTCACGGCTCACATCTCCTCTCCTTCCTTTCCCCCCTGCCCCCAACGCTTTCCAACCAGGCCTGCTTAGCTGTCCGCTCATGTCATTTTTATTCTGTGTGAGGAATGGAGGCTCTTGGGAGCACTAGGCTGTTTCGGGGCATCAGTCTTGCCGCTGAGCGGTTTAGACGTGAGTCCCCGCGGGGTGAGCGGCGCCCAGCGGGGGCCGGAACCACTGTGGCAGGTTTGTGTGGCGTTTCGCGCTGTGCTCTGCCACTGTGGCCAACCCCTCCCTGCCCCCCCCCCCCCCCCCCGCGTGGCTCAACGAGGTTTCTCTCTCCAGGCTGTGCAGACAGCGGAAGATGCCAGGCATTTTATGGAACAACTGTCCCAAGAGAAGACAGAGACCCTGGCCTCCCTGGAGGACACCAGGAACACCAATGCAAACTTGCAGAATGAGGTGGGTGATGGTGGTGACCAGGGCGTGTAGGCCCGGCCTCAGCCTTGAGAGAAACCATATCCTGGGCCAGAGTGATAGCACAGCGGGGAGGGCGTTTGACTTACACATGCCAGACCCAGGTTCAATCCCCGGCATCCCATATGGTCCCCTGAGCACCGCCAGGAGTAATTGGTCCCTGGTTCTCGCATGGGACAGGAGGGGAAGTGTACCCCTGCGTGACCCCTGTAAGACCCCTGGGGAGGTGCTGCGCGGAGTGACCACACAGGATCCGGGGGACATGGGGCGGCCTGGCGAGATCACTGAACAGCTGACCACTCCCAGACTGCTCGGAGGAGCAATGAGCCCGGCAGGGACTGGACGCCCCAGTTAGCTCGCCCAGAGCCTGGGCCGGGACAGGAAGAGAAGCCACATGTGTTGACATACGCAGCGTCTCAAGGCTCTTTGATGACCATGAGAAGGCCAGCCACTGCCCTCTGACCACACAGCCCCACTTTCCTGGGCTCGAGTGACTGCTGATGGCCTGGGCTGCTCCTCCCCGCCAGGAGTGATCCCTGAGAACAGAGCCAGGGCTTAGTCCCCACCCCACCAAACAAACCAAACTGACTACCCACAAAGGTTATAGATAAGCATGTATAAATACACAGACATGTACCTATGTATATATGCGTGTGTGCTTCAAAAGAGTCGGGGAATATCTACCATTTAAGATATCCGAGAATGGGGCCGGAGCTATAGCACAGCAGGTAGGGTGTTTGCCTTGCACGTGGCCAACCCAGGTTCCATCCCTGGCATCTTATATGGTCCCCGAAGCACAGCCAGGAGTAATTCCGGAGTGCAGAGCCAGGAGTCACTCCTGAGCAACGCCCGGTTCTGACCCCAAAATCCCCCCTCCCAAATTAATTGATGAATTAAAATAACAGAAGCCAAAAAGAAGGAAGCTGAGGAAGAAGGGACTGTGCTCACCTGGCACCCGTGAGAACCAGGGCCCGGGCACCTGCTGCCAGAACCCCACCCCCACACGCTCCCAGCACAAGAGGTGATGCTTACGGAGTGAAAGGCCCCATGGACAAGGACACATCCCTTCAGTCAAGGGGTCACGTCCTTGCCAGAGCCGAGAAGCCAGACCCCTCCACTGCCCTTACTCCTGCTGCTCTCCCAGAACCTGGGCTTCGGGCTCCCATCAAATTGGCAAATCTTCACTTTGACAGAGTCGAACACCACTTTGGAGGGCCTCCTTCCCATCAGGAAGGTCCGGTCGCAAACGGAAACGTCCACCAACATGTGGCTGTCCCGGCCACCTTGCGCATGCTCTGGGCGCAGAGCTGGGGAGTCTGGTCCTCTGGGCCGCCTTCCTGCTTCTTGCTCCTGTCGAGGGAGACAGCTGGGTGGGGTCCTCTGGGGTGTGCACACTTTGCTGCAGACCCCAGTGCCCGCACCTACCATCAGCAGGCTCAGGTCTGGCCTGCGGCAGGAGTCAGTCTTGGGGCCTCCTTGATATCTCTCCTTCCCCAACCTCTTCCATCACACCCGGGCCTGCAGCGCTTTATAGTTTGAATCCTCTCCGAGGAAGGGGACCATCTGGGTCCCCGTGCCCTGTGGAGTTTCCGCACACCCTCACTTCCTGCACTTCTGTACTTAACTGCCAGTGGCCCTGGACGGCACATGTGGGCTGAAGTGAACTTTACATGTGGGCTGTGGACGTGGACCCTGCATGGGCTTGTTGGGAACTGAACATTTCCATGTTTTTTTTGGTTTTTTTTTCAGCTGGAGGAAGGGAGATCTGTGTTTCTTGGCTCCAGTGTGGGGGGGCCTGGGCACTCTCAGAGACATGTCATCAGAACTTGCCCTGAGGGAGAAAAAGAATCAGTCTGTTTTTCTGGTTTTCTTTCTTCTTTCTTTGGGGGCCACACCTGGCGATACTCCGGGCTTCCTCCTGGCTCTGCACTCAGGAATCACTCCTGGCTGCTCTCCGCTGGCCCCTGTGGGATGCCAGGGATCAAACCTGGGTTGGCTGCGTGCGAGGCAAGCACCTTTCCCGCTGTGCTATCACTCAGACCCAAACCTGCCAGTTTTTAAATGAAACATGAATGTTTGTGCCTACAGTCATGCTTGCTTTTGTAAAGTGGGATTTTTCCCCCCGTGGATTTTAAAGAAGTGAGTCTGTCTTTGTAGGAGAGGGAAGGCCCTCTTGACTCCCTGCTCTGAGAGGAACCGAGGGGGCCCAGCATGTCCTCCTGGGGTCTTCCCTGGGGCACCCGGGAGCTTGCGCTCAGGAAGGGAAAGGGGAGCTCTGGCTGCCTCCAACCCTGGGGCGGGGACTGGAAGCGGGGCCCAGCCTCCTCTGTGGCGGGCTCCGATGGCTCCCGCAGATGGCTCACCGTCTCACGCTCTCCTTTACCACAGATTGATTTCCTGAATTCCGTGATTGTGGACCTCCAAAGAAAGAATCGGGACCTCAACAATAAAGTGGAGATGACGTCCGAGGCCACTCTCCAGGAAGGGGGACGACCTCAACAACTGAACAATTACGAAAACAACAGTTTCGGCCCGGCCACCCCATTCTCTGCACTGTGCAGAAATCTACAGCAGTTGATGGATGACATAACAGTCTACTTGTGAAACACCTAAAATGACCAATTTACTGTTTTTATAAGCTTTACTTTTTTTGACTGTGCGTTTAGATGATGTATGATGAGAAATTCAACATTAATTCTTTTGGATTTTCTTATCACTAAAAAATTAAATGAAGGACCTCAACCATCAGAAGTTTATCATCCAGTTTGAATCTATTTTTTTTCACTTGAATGTTTTCTAGTTCTGTAAAAAGTGATAAATAATGTACCATCCAGGCTACATGTATAATAAGAACTTCTATCATTGTATATATGCTTTTGATGTATTTTCCTCTGGAGATTATCAACTGTCTGACAAGTGAAAGATCTGTATCAATTGAAATTTTTAGTAATAACCATTCTTGAAATTGTTTCACAAACTATGTAAAGCAGTATTAAAATTTGAGCAAACAAGTGTCCTATATCTACTTTAATAAAATTATTTCTTTTTGCCAGTGATAATTGATTATGCTCAGGTTCATTTATAAAAGATTTTTGGCTAACAATCAAGAATTATAGAGTCAAATAAGTCAAACAGTTTCTACAATGGAATTCTAATACACCAATTTCTTTTTGTTTCTTTATGTTTGTGCCACACCTGTTGATGTCTTAGGGCTTATTCATGGCTCTGCACTCAGGAATCACTCCTGACAGTGCTTGGGCAGACTATATGGAATGTCAGGGATTGAAGCCAGATTGGCCAAAGCAAATGCCCTACCAGCTGCACTATTGCTCTGGGCCTGTAAACCATTTTCTTAAAAGCGTTTATCTTGGGCTAAAGAGATAGTGCAGTGAGTAGGGTACTTGCATGTGGCTGATCTGGGTTCGATGGCAGGAATCCCATCCAGTCATCTGTGCCCTGGCAGGAGCAATCTCTAAGTGCAGAGGCAGGAGTAAACCCTAAGAAGCACTGGGTTGGGGGTATGGTGCCACCAGCAGGTCAGTCTGTACCTGTGAGGCGAGTGCATCAGCAGCCTGATGGCGCCTTCAGACTTCCAGGTACCCCCAAATTGCTGCCGTGCGTTTGGCCAGACCCCAAAAACTTGAGGCAGAGTTGACCAAGAAAGTAAACAGGTAAAAGATATGTGGGAGATACACCCACAAACCACCTCCAGTTCAGCTATATAATTGGAGGAATGGCCTCTCTGGTTCCTGATTGAACTGCTTAATGGCCATGATTCCAGAGACTCAGAAACAAGTCTCGAAACCCAACGACTTTTGGCAGAAATGTGTCCAGTCCCTGCAGTAAGTTAGAGGCGCTGGGCCACCCCAGGTGGGAATAGATTTTGTGCCTTGGCCTGTTCCCCCTGGCAGCCCGCTGGCCGCCATCCTCCAGAGGCCACTGGACAGTCAGATTTAGACCCACAGTGACGAGACACGTAGGGCCTCACGGGATGGGGGTGGAGCTGGCCCTTTCCTAAACAAAAAGATCCCAAGTCGTCACCCACAAATGGCCTCTCTGGCTCCTGATTAAGGTGCTTAACGGCCATGATCCCAGAGACTCAGACACAAATCTCAGAATCCAGTGGCTTTTGGCAGAAATGCATCTGAACCCTGCAGTAGGTTACTGTCGCTGGGCCGTTCCAGGGAGGAAAGGGTGCTATCCCTTCCACCTGCTCCCCCTTGGCGGCTCAGTGGCTGCCATCCTCCAGAGGCCATTGGACAGTCAGGTTTGGGCCCTCAGTGATGAGACATGTGGGGCCTCACGGGATGGGGGTGGGACCAGCCCTTTCCTCCCCATCCCAGCAAGACCCCTAGTCACCGCCCACTAACGGCCTTTCTGGCTCCCGATCAATCTGCTTAACGGCCATGATACCACAGACTCAGGAACAAATCCTGGAACCCAGCAGGTTTTGGGAAGAAATTCCTCCAGATTTAATTGTTAAAATTTTGGAATTTCAAAATCGCACAGCCACTACTACAACCACGTGACATCATATGTTATTCATAACCAGGAATAGAAAACAAATTGTCTACTGTTGCCCTTTCAGCAGCTCTGAGTGTTGGGGTAAAATCCCAAATAATAATGGTGGGTCCAGTGTCAAAATATTGAATGTAATCAAAGTAGAGAGAGCGCAATGTGAAAATCATCTCTCCACAGGTAGGGGGAGGGTGTGGGATGGGGGCATACTGGGGTTTTGGGTGGTGGAGAATGGCACTGGTGAAGGTACGGGTCTTTCATTTTATAACCAAGATTTAAACCCGAAAGCTTTGTAACTGCTCTCATGGTGATTCAATAAATAAAATTATAAAAAATGAAAAAAAAAATAGAACAACTGGGTGAGGTTTAAAGGCAAAAAACCCAAAACAAATAAAACCTCTATTGCATTATTGCAAAGCTTCATGACCAATGTAGCCTAAAATGAATACCTTCAGTGATTCTCCATAGCTATTTGACAAGACGAAATTAAAGGGACACCATGCAGTACAGACACCATCAATCCATAAAGTCTGGGAAAGAAACTGGAAGTTGCTATATTAACTCAAAATAAACAGAACCAAAGATGCTTATAAGCACCAACTCCTTTACGTTTGCAGCACATGTGTCCTCAGGTTGATTTTTCTGGAAAAAAAACTTGAGCAAGAACGTTACTTTTAGCCTACATAATTGAATACCTGAAAGATAGCTCCATGACAATTGGGCCCTAGAAAAGCAAGTCCCAGCCCATATCCTGCCCTGCAGCTGCGTCCTGTTGATAGCACCAAGGACCCCCATCTTCTTCTTGTTGCCCCTGGAATTCACTAAATAAGGTCATGGGGCCAGAGAAGGCCTGATTGGCTGCCTGCGTGCAGCATCTAATGTGATCATTCGAAGGTATTGGGTGATTTGTGCGCTGGCTTTTCTGAGACGGCGGGAAGTTGCCCTATAAGAAGCTCCCTCTGAAGAGGCTCGGGGCTCTCAGCCACTGACGGTTTGCGGTCATGCTGTGAGCCCGAGCATGCTCGAATAAACCTCTTGCTTTTGCGTGGACTTGGTCTCTCAGAGTTTTCCTTGACAGGTGAGGCTGTCCTGAGCTCGGACCCTACCAAAGCAGTTTGCAAAAGAATAATTTCTATTTCTGCTTCTTTTCCTTCCTGTTTTAAGTTCATGGAAATTTTGTTTTCCCACCAGAAGGAGGTGAAGGCCCTGCAGGCGGCCTCCAAGAAGCTCGCCAAGGAGAACGAGTGGGGGAGGACCAAGCTGGACCACGCGAACGAGAAGAACACGGACGTGATCGCCCCGTGGAAGTCCAAGCTGGAGACAGCCATCGCCCCACACCAACAGGCCATGGGTGAGCCGAAGGCGTTCGTGAGCCGGGGCGTGGGTGCCGAGGCGGCCGAGCTGGCCGAGCTCAAGATGCAGATGGAGAGGCTGCAGTTCGAGTCCAAGCAGGAGGTGGAGAACTTGAAGGCCCAGCAGGTGGCTGAGCGTGCAGCGCACGCCGTTGAGCTGCAGACGCTCAGGTCGCGGCTGGTCAGGACGGCCCAGGAGCAGAAGAACAGCCTGGAGGCCGCGCGGGCCAAGCTCGACCAGACCGAGGATCAGCACCTGGTGGAGATGGAGGACGCCCGGAACAAGCTGCAGGAGGCGGAGACGAAGGTAAAGCACCTGGAGGGGTTGCGGGCCATGTGTAGTCAGCAAGCCCAGGCCCTGGCCGACACCACGGCGCAGCTGGAGGCCACCCAGGAGAAGCTCTTGCAGCTCGATGGGCTCCAGAAGGCCAGTTCCGAGGTAAATTGGGAATGGAGAAGCTCAGGCAGCAGCTCCAGGTGGCTGAGCGGCAGATTCAGGAGTTAGAGAATGCAAAGTGGGCCGAGAGCGGCAGGTTGGTACCCGGGCGCCCTCGCCCACTTCCACGCTCGCTCCCTGCATGCTGTGTGTCCGTCTGCTCGCCGCCGTGTTCCGGCTTGGTGCTGACAGGTCTCCCGGTCACGTCCCGTGCGGTTCCCTCTGATGGGACTGAGAACGTGTCGGCACGATTCTGGGGCTGTCATTGGTCCCCAGCACCCGGATGCCGTGCTAGCCTTGGCCCCAGCTAATCGGGCCCGTCTGGGGTCTTTCTGAAACTGAGAACTCTTCACAAGGCCAGTGAGAAAACGAGATAGGAGCCCCCAGAGCAAACCTCGGCCCCCCCACCCCCTGCGTACTCGCCGAGTCCGCCCAGACCCTTGGGCTCGAGGCTGGCTGCGAGGGTCTTTCCCTGGCCTTGATGACCACCTGATCGTGTGACTGGCTTTGCCGTCCTCTCCCCGAGGCGCCTCAGTTTCCAGCTGGTGCTCAATGCCTCTGAACCTCTGAGCTCCCTCAGGGCTGGTGACGTGGCCCATCTTGGTATTTCTCATTGCCCGCCCCTCCCTGCCTGCAGCACAAGCCCCCGCCCAGCCCTGCAGAGATTTCATCCCTTTCAGTCTCTAAGGGGTGCTTGGGCCAAGTCTGCCTTCCAGCATGGCCTCCTGCTAGCCACGGGCATGGACTCTCATGGTAGTGATGTCGGTGAGCCCTACGGGTGACTTATGTGAAGCGGGGAGGAGAAAGACGGTCACTTTCTCCCCACCCGCCTCTGCCACCCGGGACCCAGGGTTACTGGGTACTTGTCTCGCCTCACAGAAAGGAATTTCAGGAGTAGACAAGCAGTGAAACAAATAGATTTTATTTGGAGGATTTTTGGAGAGGGAGAGAAAGGCATAAGCAGATAAGCGGGGGAATGGAGAGTAAGAGAGAGAGTAACACGTCCAGAGAGAACGCGGGCTTCTCCGAGGGTGGAGAGAGCCCCTCCACACATCCCAGCATTAGACACGAGAGCATGAAAGTACACATCTCAAGAGGGGAGATACGGGCGACACATGTGCTCAGGCACCACATGTGCTCAGCCACGTGGACGTAAGCACACATGGGCTCAGGCAGCATGTGCGCACCCTGCCTTTCTTCCAGGTGGCCTTTATAGGGTTTCTCCAGCCTGTCCCCACGTGAAGCTTCTTCCCGGGTAAAAGTCCGGTTGCTAAGGAGATTACCAGGGAGGTCCAAAAAGAGGAATTTCATGGGAGGCCTATATCCTGAGGGCCTGTGGATGGTCTTATCAGGCCTTTGCTTTCTGTATCCACAAGGTGGGTCATTCCTAGAATTCTTCTTCCATGAAACTGTGTTTCATTGCAAAGGGCCTTTCCCTATCTACTTTTCTACATCAGTAGCCCTGACCCTGGGGAAGGACAAGAGAGTGAGTTCTGGGCCAAGCCGAGGAAGCTGCATTTCTCACCAAGGAGCCCCGAGAAATGCCCTTTTCCTCCTATAGGATTGTGGTGGCAGAGACGTGCCCTCCCAGCCGCCCCCTTCTCCCCCTTTCTCCCCCCTCCCCCCGACGCTGAGCGCTTTTTTGGAGAACCTTCTCTGTTTGCCAAGTTGGAAGGGCTGTGGGATTTGTAGACAGGACTGACAGACATAACAGAAGGACCCAGAGACCCCCGGGAGTTCCTCTCAGGACTCAGGACTCCTTAGCTGGCATTCCGGAAACACCGGCTGAAACAAACGGAATCAATTCCTAGGACACAGCAGGGGATAGTTGAGCCACTTGTTCTCATCAAGATGTAACAAACCTCAAGTTCTGGTGACTGCTGCCTAGTGGATTAGAGGTTCTTCATTTTAAATTTCATATTGAAACCCCTCAAACTTTTAAAGTCACAGACAAGAAACTACAAGAAAGTAAATCTTGGGGGCCAGAGTGATAGTACAGTGGGAAGGGCATTTGCCTTGCACACGGCCTAAGTGAGTTCGATCTCCAGCATCCCATAGGGTCACTGTCATTGTCACTGTCCTCCCGTTGTTCATCGATTAGCTCGAGCAGGCCAAAAAAAAAAAAGATAAACCTTTTCTTCCCTCCCTCCCCTCCCTTTCTCTTTCTTCCCTGTTTCCTCCCTCCCTCCTTCGTATCCTTAGCCTCCCTCCTCCCTTGCTTACTTCCTTCTTCGCGCCAAGCCATGGTCTGGGCTCTGGGGTCCTCCCACCCAGCAGTACTGGGTCTTTTCAGTTTGTGGACCGATCTCAGGCTCGCCCAGTTGTGCTGCAGTTCTACCTCGTACCTGGTGTGTACTCCAGCCCTTTGTACCGTCTCTCCGCCAGCCAAATGAACGAGGCTTTGGAGAAAGAGCTTCGGAGTTTGGTGAGTACCAGGGGAGTCGGACGCTGATCTTTACCTTGCTGAGGGTAAAGCGAAGCCTCCTCAAGCGAGCTCGGCCCTGTGGCCTCTTAGGCTCACGAGCATGTCAGCTGGAAGCCCCAGGGGCTGTGCAAGCCCCCGTTGGGGCAGCAAAGTTAGGTGGGCTGATCTGTCCCCGCTATGCCCTCCGCCTCTGCCTGATCAGTGACTGGCCAACGATGCTCCCGGAGTGTCGGGCTCCTTGCTCCCCTCAGAAGCGCCCCCTGCCCCCTCAGCTCTGTCTCCCCTGCCAGCCGGGAGCACTGGGGGCTCACAGCAAGGGGAGGTGGGTGAGAGACATGCACTGGGAAGGCCGCTTTTCTGGAACCTTCCAGACACCTTCCTGGGGTGGATCAAAGTGTGTTTTCTTGTTTTCTTTTTAGGATTTTTTTTGTTTGTATTTGTTTTTTTGGTTTGTGTCTTGGGTTTTCTTGTATTCAGCTGTGCTGAGACTTTCTCCTGGCTCTGTACTCAGGGATCATTCCTGGTGGCCCTCAGGGGACCACGTGGAATGCTGGGGATTGAACCTGGGTTGAATACATACAAAGCAAAACACCTAAAGTATCTCGTTGTTTTTGTTTTTGTTTTTGGCTTTTGGGGTCACACCTGGTGATGCTCAAAGGTTACTCCCAGCTCTGCACACAGGAATTACTCCTGGTGGAGTTTCGGGGACCCAATGGGATCTGGGGATTTAACCTGGGTCAGCCACGTGCAAGGCAAATGCTCTTCCCGCTGTCCTGTCACTCTGTCTCTGGGCCTGGGTGAGCCGGGCCTTTCTGCTGAGACAGTGCTGACTGTATCCTGTCAGGACCCGGGACTGAGCACTTAGGAGCCTTTCAGAACCTGTGGGAGGATTCCAAGGGAAGCGTCCTTGCTGGGGCAGCATGGGCCAAGCACAAGCGGCATCACATGCTATCTGTGTGTGGTCGAGAACATGTGTACACACGTGTGTCCACAGCCATGCACACACCCCAGTATACACACATGGGCTTCTGTCATGTGCAGACTCATACATGTCCTTGGACATGCAAGCAAGTACATACATACTTGCACAACTCACTCATGTTTGCCAGGCAGATACACACTGGACATTGGTAGCTGAGTTTGGGGTGGATTATTTTTGTTTTCTGGGTTTTTTTGTTCTTGTTGTAGTTCTTGTTTTTGGTCTTTTTTTGTCACAGTTGGGGATGTTCAGGGGTCACTCCTGGCTCTGCACTCAGGAATTACTACTGACGGTGCATCCCCTATGGGATGCTGGGGATCAAAGGTGGGTCAGCCTTGTGCAAGACAAACACCCTCCCCGCTGGGCGATCGCTCTGGCCCTGGGATATACATATATATATAATGTATATATATGTATATATATATATATATATTTGGTGGTGGTGGGGGGGGACTAGTGGCATGCCTGTCAGTCCTTGGAGGCGACTCCTGGCTTTGTGCTCAGGATATTCCTGTTAGTGCCGCGATTCAAGCAGGGCCAAGTGGCCTTACCCAGTGCTCTCTCCCAGCCCCCAGATGTTCACCGTGTTTATTGGGGCTCCCCCCTAACTTGGTGGTACTCCTGCTCAGGGTCTAACCGGCTGGCTGTACTCGGGCGCCTGGACCCTGTGCCAGCCCTTCAGCCCCCAATATCTATGTTTGGAGTGCAAGTTCATTTTCATGAACAGCATCACAAAATGGAGTGTCTCCCATGTCGTTGATTGGAAGCTACTTTGCACCCTCCTGGTCTGAATATCTGATTCTGTTTCTCTAGAAAGAAAAGTTCGCAGAGGCTTCAGAAGAGTCAGCCTCTGTTCAGAAAAACATGCAAGGTGGGTGCGGGCCATCGGGTGGCTGTGTCGGGGCCGGGGCTCTGGGGTCCCACACTCAGGGCTCTGCCCACTCATTTCCCGCAGCTGACTTCCTCCGGCTCTTTCCTCTTTGACTTAAAGTTCATTCCCAGAGACCCGAGCAGGCCAGGCACTTGCCTTGCTCACTGCCAAGCTGGTATCCATCCCTGATACCAGCAGGCTGATCCCTGAGTGTAGAGCCAGGAGGTACCCTGGGCGTAGCATGTACGCGCACAAAGCCCCCCCCACACACACACACACATCACACACATACACATTGTTTTTTTTAATTTATTTTTTTGTTAATAAAGTAGGAGTACTACTAATTATTCAGCCATTGATGAAGCTGATTTAATTGGGCATGAACTCCACATTACTTATTTTTTTAAAATTCTGTTCTGAATGTTAACTTTATTTTATTATTTTATTATTATTATATTTCCCTCCTTTTTTTGATTCATGTGAGATATAGTTACAAAGCTTTCATATTTGAGTTTCGGTCATACAATCATCAAACACCAGTCCCATCACCAGTGCACATTTTCCACCACCAAAATCCCCAGAATTCCACCAGCCCCACCCCTGTGCCAACCCTTCCCCTGCCTGTGTGGCAGGCACACAATTTCCCCCATACTCTCTCTCTACTTTGGTTACATCCGATATTTTGACACCAGTCCCACCAGCACTCAAACCTGCTGAAAAGGCAATGCTAGATGATTTGTTTCGTATTGCTTCTTATGGCTAGAATATAATGACCAGGAATATCTGTGTCATTCTCTTCCGGGAGCTGTACTGTATAGTCTCTGGGTCTTGGCCATTGCCGAGATTACGTGGTGCTGGGGGGCAGTTTGTGGGTGTGACTGCCAAGCTACTGGAAAACTGGGAATGTGGCGGGAGGAGGCCCAGTCCTGATCTGAGCAAGCTTGGAGCTCTCAGTCACGGGTTCCCGTTTACCTCCGGGCCACTGACCCTAACTGCATCTTTTGATCTCTTTTGAGATGTATGGGTCTCTGAAATAAGGCCAATAAATGAGCTTACATAGCTTATATAGTGTTTTGTGGATGTGTCTCCCACATACTGAACTTTTGTCCGTTTAATTTCTTGGTAAATTTGACCCCAAGTTGTTGGGGTCTGACCAAAGGCACAGGAGCAATTTTGGGGTATCTGGAAGTCTGCAGGCACCATCAGGCTGCTGATGCAATCTCCCCGCAGGTACAGGTGGACCTGCTGGTGGCATCATAGTCCCTACATCACTGTTTGTGGTGACATGCTGGTGTGCTTGGGAAAGTGCTGTGTGACCTGGCAGGGAGCTGGCTGGATGGGAAGATTTTGGGATGCCCCCAGCCAAGACCTCGAGTTCCTCCTGGCCCCAGACCCACCGTCTCCATGCCGAAACCTCCTGGTGTTGCCCTCGGCTGGAGGCTTCTCCCGTAGAGACGCTTTATCGCCCCCATGACCTCAGACTCCAGTGCGAGATTTGATGGAGCCTGCCAGACAGACTCTCAAATAATCCCGATGGTACGTGAAATATATTAAACTTCTAACTTTATCCTAACTAGAATCTATTGATAAGTTACATCAAAAAGAAGAACAGTTTAAGGCGCTGTCTTCTGAACTGGAGAAGTTGCGAGGAAATTGAACAGGTAAGAGATGATCTCTGGGTGTCGTGCAGGGGCACCCCGGGCGTGAGGCGCCTCCCTGCTGACGCTCCCGCGCCCCCTCCTCAGCCTCCCGGCCTCCCTCAGGGAGCCCCCACAGCAGGTCCCAGTGCCCCTCGCGCCCGCCCCCCCATCAGTTCCTGGGGCCCTGTGACACTCCGGCCACCTTGGCCCTGGGACGACTGTCAAATGCTGCCCAAGGTCCCCCCTGAGGGCCATCTATGAGGCGCCTTGTACGGTCGGACCCCCGTCCTGGCCCCATCCTTTGCTCGCTGCCTGCGTTTCTTCCCCGTCTTGTGAGTTGTCCTTGGTTTCACTGGCTGCTGCTCGGTTCGAGCAGTTTGCAGGGGCCAGAGAGTGAAACATCCTCGGAGGGAGGCCTGGGACAGAAGCGCAGGGGACGCTTCGTTGCCTACGACACCCCAAAGCTGTTCTCCCCCCCCTGCATCTCTCCCTGACTTTCTCTCTCCCTCTGTCCCTCTCACTCCTTCCCTGCCTCCCTACCTCCCTCCCTCCCTCCCCCCCTCCTCCCCTCCCCTCAGATATGGAGGCCAAATTCAAAGAGAGAGATGTGCGAGAAGAGCAGTTGACGAAGGCAAAGGCCAAGTTGGAAAACGACATCGCGGACATCGTGAAAATGTCTGGGGAAAACTCAGCACAGCTGATGAGAATGAATGATGAACTACGCCTGCAGGAGAGGTGGGTGTGTCGGGCTGCTTTTCCGGAACGTTCTGTGGTGTCGCCTGCAGCCGCGAGTCACCCTCCCGGAATTCTGTCTGAGGCCCTCTCCGAGATCTCTGAGGCTCCTTCAGGGACCCTCAAGTCAGCTGCACAATCGGAAGGCCGCAGCGTCACCCACTTTTTTGTGTGATTTGTGAAGAAAAGGTGGTGGGTTGCTTGTGGCACGGCCTGTCCCAGGCAGCGGAAATAGTCCCCATCCGAGGAAGGACAGCTGACCCGTGTCACACGGAGAGAAGTTTCTCTGTTTTGTCTTAGGGCCCCTCCCGGGGGTGCTCAGGGGTCACTCCTGGCACAGCTGCCGGGTCATAAAGGGGTGCTGGGGTGGAACCCAGGTCGGCCACTCACGGCAGGCTCCCCCTCTGCCGCTTCCAGCCCTTGTCTTCTTCCCTCTGCATAGCTGCCAGATAAAGAACGAGTGTTTCAAGACAAACCTTTTGCGGGCATGTTTAGAACTATTCGGTTTTATTATTTAGTGGGGAGGGGGGAGTTATACCCGGAGATGCTCAGGGCTTCCTCCTGGCTCTGCACTCAGAAATTACTCCAGGCGGTGCTCGGGGGACTCAGTGGGATGCTGGGAATCCAACCTGGGTCTGCCACATGCGAGGCAAACGCCCTCCCCGCTGTGCTATCGCTCCAGCCCCACCATTCAGCTTTGACTCTTGCACTTTTAATGCTTAGCCGAGCGGCCAGCCTGCCCCAGCTGGGCACGGCGTCGGAGTTTCCCGCAGAGAGTGCCGGTATCTGGGGGCCATCCTGGGATCCCCCAGCAGAGCTTGCCTCCTGGGTTCGGCACCCCTCTGATCCAACTGTACGTAAATCTTCCAGGGAGCTGTCAGACAAAATTTCAGACGGATTTTCAAAAATAAAATCGGCTGATAGTAGAATGGCACGTATGTAGGCACACCCACATGCAGCACCATCACAACACAAACTTAGACACATTCACAACATTCACATGCATAAAAATTGGCATACACAGACAAACATAGGCATACACACATGTGCTCACTTACACAGGCATATACAGACACACACTTATACACAGACATAGATGAACACACAAAAACACTGACACACACAACATATACAGACACACAAATACACAGAATTATACACAGATGCCTACACTTACACACAAAAAGACAGACACAAACACAACAGACATATACAGACACATGTACATGCAGACACAGAACAGACATACACAGATTCAGACACAGACATATATCCAAACACACATGCACGCACACACAAAAACACTGACACACAGACACACAGTTATGTATATACACACATGTATGTATATATGTATTACATACAGACATAGACACACATACACACAAATATGCACAGACAAGAACATGTACACAGGCACAGATAGACATACAGACACACACCCAGAGACACACGAATATATGAACAGACACAGTGACAGGCACACACAGACACATACATGTGCACAAATATACCAGACATATAGACACAAAAGACATATGCTCAGCCACATACATGCACACGCAGACACATGACATATACAGACACAAGTGTGCCCACACACAACATATCCACAGACTGACAGAGGCATATCAAGAGCACACATTACACACAGATACATACATAGACACACAGACTCAGTCACACAGTTACACACAGACATATACACAGACACACATATATGTACACAGACACAGAGAAACAAACATTCACATACACAAGGACATATACATAGAGAATCAGACATGCACAGACATATACAACACATGCCCGTGCTCACCCATGGACGCTGGGAGGTACGCACAGACACAAAGATGCACAGACATACACAGACACACAGGTGTATATATAGACACATTACACATGTGCACAGACACATGAACAAATAAACAAAACACACACATCACATACAGATATACACACAGATGCACACATATGCAGCACACAGATTTACAGACATGCACCCAGAGACACACATAAAAAGACGTGCCCTTGTGCACACACATATACACAGACAGACACATGCTCACAGAGACATACAGACACACAGAAACGCACAACACACCCATGCACACATAGACATACCCATAGTCACACAGAAACATGCACACACAAACATACACACACAGAAGACACACAGACTTATAAACAGACACAAATGCTCACACTCAGATATATAGACACAGAGACATATACACAGACATGTGTACATGCATGCATACACAGACATGTACATAGATACAGAGACTTATATGTAGATAGACAGTTGCGTACACATACACGCAGACATACAGAAAGCTACACACATTCCCCACTGTACTTTGACTCTGTCCCTGGTCCCCATCTGTACACTTGATTGCGTCTTCTAAGCTGCTCTGTAAGCTGTGTGCTGAGTGTCCCTTCCTTGCAGTGGGGTTTGTGCGCCAGAGTCTCTGTGCATTCTCCCGCGACTGCAGGCTCACTCATGCCGGAGTGTTTAGAAAGGAGGCAGCCGTTTCCTTGTCACGGGAGCCCCGGTCCTTTGGATCCCCTGGATGAATCTCTCTTCTCCTGCCTTGACTCAGTAGGTAAGAAGAAACATCCCTTTTTCCCCAAGAGGTGGACACACAGAAATAGACACATACACACACACAAAGACAAACACAGACATATCCACAGAAACACAGGTACAAACACATGCACACACAGACATATACAGACATAGAGATACACACACACATGCATAGACACACACATGCGTACACACAAATACAAAGTCACACACAAGTACACAAACATACACACAGACATATAGACAGACACATCTACTTACACATTACAGAGATGGATACAGACACAAACACATGTGCTTGCACTCAGACATCTACAGACACAAGCACATGCTCACACAGACATACACAGATACTCAGACATATACAAGTGGAACACACACATGCGTACACATAGACATATACAGTCAAATACAGACAGGTGCAGTCACACACAGACATACACGTACATCACGGGTAACTTGCCAGGCTGCTGTACGGGTGGGATATCCTCGGTAGCTTGCCAGGCTCTCCAAGAGGGGCAGAGGCTTTGAGCTTATACAGCTAAGCCGAGGTGGTTTGTGGGTGTGTCTCCCACAGACCTAACTTTTGGCCATTTGATCTCTTAGTAAACTTGGCCCCAAGTTGTTGGGATCTGGCCAAAGGCGCCATCAGGTCAGCCTGTACCTGCGGGGCGAGTGCATCAGCAGCCTGATGGTGCCTTCGACTTCCAGATACCCCCAAATTGCTGCTGTGCCTTTGGCCAGACACAAACACACACACAGACATATTTAGAGATACACGTAGATACACACAGCTGTGTGCACAGACACAGACCTGTATACTGACACAAATGCACCCACAGACACAAACATGTACACACATAGACATACAGAGACACAAACATGCACACACAGACACACATAGAAACACACAGAGAAACAGACATATATACTGAAATATGCACACATAAAATCCAGATCCCGGACGAGAACAGTGCAGTCTTTTGCCCCCGCGCCTGGGTGTCCCTCGCCGGGACCCCTTGGAGGGGAGCGGGTCGAGCTTTCCTCCCCGCCCCGACCGGGGCTCCGGCAGCCGAAGACCTCCAGGACCAGCCACCACCATGCTGAGATCACTCTCCGCACACATGAAGGTACTGGCAGAGGGACAAAGCCACGCGGGCTCCGGGGCCGAGACCTCCAAGCCTACTCGAATTGGAGTCGAGCATCTTCCACCCAGATCCTCCAAGTTCCAGTAGGCGGGGGTCACACCTACCACCTGGCCCCCTGGCGCCGTGTAATCCCATCAACGCCCAAGACTCAGAGACTATAAAATCCAGATCCCAGAACCGCGCGGCCGCATTCGCGGCTGCGCGACATCTTATCAGAACTTTTCTTTATGACATCTTGTTGTCTCATTCCTACTTTGGACAAACTTGCAGGCTATCGAATGTAGCCTGCCCACAGGGCAGAGTCTGGCAAACTCCCCGTGGCGCACCAAATATGCCAAATACCAGTAACAATGATGGGTCTCATTCTCCTAAAGAGCCGTGAATATAATCTCAGGGCTAGGATGAAAGAGACGTTACTGGGGCCTGCTCGAGGCAACCGACGATTAACAGGATGATGAAATGAAATGAAATGAAAAATGCACACAGAGACACAGATATAGACAGATACAATCACAATGGACACAGACATATATACAAACACACATACATATGAAGAGAGATACAGTTATGTAAGTAGACACAATCACAAGACACACTGACACACATGTGCCACATGTGTGCATACAGAAAGTTATTTACAAACAGACAGGTATGTGCACATACACATAGACATGTATACAGACGCAAATATGCACACACAGGGACAAGATATATACACAAACAAATGCATAGACACACATAAATGTATACATTGACATACATTCTCACAGACGTGAACACACAAACATACATAGAAATATAGACATATAGATATATAAGTAGACACACAGCCAAATGCATAGAGTGGCACTGACATACACAGACACACACATGTTTACACACAGACATTATTACACACACATATACAGTCACACAGCTACCGCACAAACAACACATTATATTTATATAGAAACACACAGGCATTCACACAGACCCACATGCATACATGGAAATCCAACATATACACACAGACACATGCATAGACACACAGACACATGCACAGACAAACAGATATGTACATAGGCACATGCACACAGATGCATACACACATTTACACAGAATCAAGCGTAGAGATATACAGACACACATTCATATACACTGACAAATGCACACGCAGACACACACATGCACACATAGACATACAGAAACACAGAGACATATAGATCAAGACAGAAATAGACACAGACACATACATATAGACAGCATATGTACACACAGGGATAGAGACGTACACATAGATGCACACTTGCGCACACACGAAAACACAGACACATATATACACAACATACAGAGACTCACAGATACAGAGGCACAAAGGTACATGCATAGTCACAAGACACAATTAACACATAGACACACACACATGCACAAACACAGAGACTTATGCAGACATACACAGACACAAACTGAAATGCAGACACAACAAAGACATGTAACACAGACACATATTCATGTATACACATGTAAAGACACAAATGCACACAGAGAAATATAAACGGAGACACACACACACACCCCCATGCACACACACGCCCTGACATATAGACACACACATATGTACACACATACAAAAAATAGACACACACAGACATATACATAGACACACATGTGCACAGATAGACGTATACACAGACACAGACATAAAAACATGCATGCACAAACATGCACACAGACATTTACACAGACAAAAACAGATACACACGTGCGACGCATCAGAAAACAGACCTATACACACACGCGTGCGCAGACACACATGCACACACAGACATAAACTGACACACAGACATAAACCCAGAAATGTACAATAGAGACACACAGATATATGCACATTGAGGGGCTAACATGCAAATACACACAGGCATATACACAGACATAAACCCACATATACACATACACACAACAAACATCCACAGAGTCTCAGAGACGCATAGACATATAGACTTACACACGTGCCCACCCACAGAAACACAAAGACACGCAGATATATACGTGGACACACAGACAAATGCACGCACACAGATACACACTGACAGATATAGACATAGACACATGCATATACAGACATACAAATGCAAAATCACACACGTGTATACTCATAGACACACATTCACACAGACACAACATGAGCAAAGGTAAATGAACGCAGATATATACATACAAGGGAATGTCCTACATGCCGCACTAGCACTTCAGGCCACAAAGGAGAGAAGATAAATAAAAAGCAATTGAATTACTGACCCTCCCTATACCATGGGACTTCTTGGCCTAGCTACAACAGGGTGGATGATCCCTGCAGATTGGGAATAATCTGCATGTCTCCCCTGCCAAATCTTTACAACTTAAAACATACTAGGGGTGATGAGGCTTTAGGTGGGGGATTAGAAATGAAAAAGCTAACACCTAGATGGGTATCTCTATGGATCAACTGACAGGAACTGTGATTTGGGCAGATGGAAATCTACAATCTACTTATGGCAACAGGTTATTCCTCAAGTTCATGACTCTTACCCAAAAGCTTGGGGAAAACGTTTCCCAAGATTCACAGTTCAGCTCTTTGTTAATGGTTAGAAAGGCTGAAGTAACCTTGTGTGGAATTCATTGCCCGATTAAAAGACAATTTGACTAAAACATTTATTTGTAAGTTACTGTGTAACTATACTTAAGTCACACGCCATGGATTGATACACACGTGCACCTCACCAGCAAATTCCAAAGAGGCCACGAAATAAAAGCCTTAGGATTGCAGTGCAACCCACACGCAAGACACAGGTGGATGTTTTGGCTCAGAACTACGGGCAGAACCCAGAGCCTCACCGCCAGGTGCCACGTGGCAGCATCTTCAAGACGGAACCAGTGAGGTCTGCCGCCTACGGCGACTGTGGGTACCGTGCCCGGCAGGGTGTCGAGACACCGCCCCACGGCCGAGCGCGACTCTGCCCAGGGTGCTGAAAGGCGACTCGGGCGGTCCCATGCCCGGGGGCGCGCACGGCACCCCAGGGCGCCCGCCCCTTCCGCCGCGGAAACCCGGTGTCTGCAGGGTCCAGACGCAGGGACGGCCGTCGGCGGGGGCAGGCAAACGGCCTGGCCCGGTCCCTGCCTGCATCCCTGGGGAAGTCGGCGGACGCGGCGCCGAGCAGGAAGGCGGAGTCGGTCCGGGCGGGCGGCCCCCGGGCGCGGGCGGCGCTGGAGCCGCGGCTCAGGTCGCCCCCGCGGCTGTTTCCCCCGAGCTGTCCCCAGGCTGGTCCCCGGCCCCGAGCTCTTCCCTCGGACCCTTCCCGCTCGCCTCAAACTCCTCCGCCGAGAAGAGCGTTTCGCCTCGCGAGGAGCAAAGGAACCAACACGCGGGGACTCGGGCCCAGGGAGCCCCCTCGGCCGGCGGAACACCCAGGCGGACCCGCTCACCTGCGCGCCCCCGGGAGCCGGCAGCGCCCGGCGCCCAGGGGGGCGCGCGTGGGGGAGGGCGCACGCGGGGGGCGGGGAAGCCCCAGGGAACCGGCTCCCTCGGACCACTGAGACGCAGCGGCTGAGCCCGGACCCCCACGGAGAGAACCCCGCCGCCCCACTGCGCGGACCCCCTGGGACCGAGAGGCCCGTCCACGCCCGGCTCTCCCGTCCGCGCCCACGCACCTGTGTCGCGGGGCCCCGCAGGACCGAGCCCTGCCCTGAAACCGCGCCCGAAGCGGCCCCGAGGCTGGGGCAGGTCGAGGTCCTCCCAGCGGTGGGGCTGTGGCAGGAATCAACTGAAGGAAACGGGGACCGGGATCTCAGGCAAGCGGGCGCAGGTGTCGTGCAGGTGAGGCCACGCCCCCAGGCGGCACACAGGTGAGGCCACGCCCCCCTCCCCAGTATCCTGCAGGTGAGGCCACATTGGGAAATGTGCACTGGGAAAAGGAGGGGTGTTGGAACGCTGAACAATTAAAACTCAATCATGAACAACCTTGTAACTGTATCTCATGGTGATTCACTTTTTTTTAAGCTGGAGAAAAAAATATATAGAAAGCACAAGTATTTCAAGAAGGCCTCAAATAAAATTAACCTTCAGGAAGAATGCACGAGCAGACATCCCACACTCTGGCTTTGCAACAACTGGTGAGGAGAGGATGTGACAATCTCTACTCTAAGGATGCACTCAGCACCAAGATGTTGTGTGGAAACAAAACCAATCATGCCAGGGGTCAGAGAGATTACAGCCGGTAGGGTGCTTGACTTGTACACTGCTGATCTGGATTGGATTTGATTCTCCGCATTCCATATGACCCTGGAGCACCGTCAGGAGTGCTCCCTGAGCACAGCACCAGGAGTATTTATTTTTTAAGAATAATGCCACTGTACATAAACAATGTGGGAAATCCATGTGAGCAAGCAAACTAGGAAAGGCAGCCCAATAAGAATCATGACCTGGTGCTTGAGCGATTGCACAGCCGATAGGGCATTTGCCTTGCACGCGGCTGACCTGGGTTCGATTCCCAGCATCCCATATGGTCCCCCAGCACTGCCAGGAGTAATTCCTGAGTGCATGAGCCAGGAGAAACCCCTGTGAAACACCGGGTGTGACCCAAAAAGTCAAAAAAAAAAAGAGAGAGAGAGAATCATGACCTGAGGAATCACTACAAGTATATGTGAAAATGGCAATCCAAAACAAATCACAAATCTTGCACATGAGCAATCATGTGGAAGTTCTACAAATGTTCACAGCATGCTGTAAAAATTTACTTGATGATGTAGTTGTTCACCTATGCTATTCAGAAGACTCACTACCAAGGCATACAAATGGTACTTCCCAGGAAGGCTCCTATAGAAAAAGGTGATATGTTTTCAATAACTGTTAAAATATCTCAGGGCATCAGTAGATATGCCACACATGCAGAAAACAGTACTGAATCCCTGAAACATAGTGTGTCCACACTATGTTTGTATATATACAGATGTGGTTCTAGTGGACCGGGAAAAGAACCACTGGGCCTGAGTAGCATTCAACCCATCTTCCCAAACAAGAACCTAACTATCCATCAAGTTGGAAAAATATCACAAGTAATAGCTACCATGTACCTGAGCATCAATGAGAACACTAACAGTGAAAGAAAGGGAAAAGACCTGAGAACAATCAACCACTTGGATCCAGCTGGGTCCCTCATGGCTTGCACATGATCACCTGTGAAAGTGCAAAGGACTATTTGAAGTAGTGTTGTGCACAGGAGACTGAAGGCATATACAAAGCCAAAGGTGACCAACGGGAATGGTGATAACATTGGTCAGGAAAGGAAACTGGCAAAGAATTCAGTGACATCAGAACTGAAGATAAAATGGTCCAATTGATGGAATAGTGAACAGCATACACAAAAAGTAGGTGTCACTCAATATGTGTGTGGGTAGAGATACAAGACGTCTATGACTGGTGTGGTCAACATAGCAGTACTCCACATATAAAGTGTGGTGCTTCTATTTGCAGAGCATGGCATTCATAATAGTACACAACATAGTAAATGTATAGTAATAGTACACAGCAGCAGGCTGCACCATTCAAATGAATGGCTCATAAGCAAATCCAAATCTGGAAAGGTAATAAACATTACGAAAGGATTGCAAGTCAGATTAATAATTGCATAATAGCAACTCCATCATCAGAATAATTCCAAAGTAAGTCTTTGAACAGCAAACTTTAATGATAACAACATAATCTTTTGGGTTTTTATGATACACCCAGGGGCACTCAGAGCTCACTCAGAAATCACTTCTGGAAGGCTCAAGGAACCCTCGGGAGTACCAGGAACTGAACACAAATCACCATGCAAGGAAAATGCCCAAACTACTACACCAACATTTCAGCCCCTCACAACTAAAGTTGTACTATTAAGTAAAAAACAATTGCTGTGCAGTCAGCTCAGTAGAAAACCACTCTAAAAATGGTGAGGAATAAAAGGTATATGACTTGGTGTTCTATGTAACATCAGGCACATCAATCAAATAGAACTGCATATATGTATATGTATACATATATGTATATATGCAGATTATACATATATGTGTTAACGTATTATACATTTTATGGCACCTAGTCTGCCCGTGTTTGATGACAGGGTAGCTTGTGGATTGTCCTGAGTCCACCCAAGTCCCTGACCAGGACTCTCCTTTCGGGGTGTTAGGAAATAAAAGAAGACAAGGTTAGGCCAGAATTAATTAAAATGCATGAGATGAAGGAAGAAGAAACAGTGTGCACCAAAAGCTAGCTATCCTGACAGAGTAAAATAAACACTGCACCTGGCAAAAGAGCAAGATACAAGCCAATCTGTGAGGAACAAAGATCTGCATACATTTCAAGGATCTGAACCCAAGGAAATAAGGCAGGTTCTGAGCACCAATGCACATATCCCACGCTAATTACTAACTTCCCAAACCCACCAATCCCCCCAAAATGTATCACAACTGCTGCAATCTGTGCATGTGATACCATACAATGTCTGACCAATACCTTAACAACAGGAACTAATGGGTTGCTGACTTAGTAACCAAGTTGTTCCCCGCCCTAAAAATAACGTGATAAACCACCACAGCATGCAAGTCAAAGCATAAAATCTACCAATGGAGCCAAGAATCATTCTTGTTTTTTTTTATTAACTTGCCTGAGTAACACCAAGCAATGTAAAACTAAAATCCCTCAACATTCAGGACACTCATGACTTTGCCAAGTTCTATCAGCCCTCTGGAAACACTTGACCTATGATAAATGTTTACTGCGGTAAACAAAACGAAAAGCAAATATGTCAAGACTGCCTGAAGAAAGGTACAGTGACACTATGTCTGATATCACTTTGCATAATCTCCCAGTATTCATTTAAAGAGTCATCTTAAATTTACTTGATATTTCTTGTCATTTTGTATGGGTGACTCTTCCTGGGGACACCTCGCTATATATCCCAGACTACAGTCCTCAGGACAGGTTAGTCTTTCCTAATCCAGCAGGGCCCTTATTCAGTTACTTCTTTTGGGGTCATGACAGAGTTTGTTCCATAGCCGTGCTCTTAACTTATTATTTACGTATATATACATATGTATGTATATGTATGTATATATACAGATTATACATATATGTGTTAACTTATTATCCACTGTATGGCACTTAGTCTGCCTGTGTTTGATGCCAGGATAGCTGGTGGATTGTCCTGGGTCCCTCCAAGTCCCTGACCAGAACCCTCCTTTTGGGGAGTTAGGAAATAAAGGAAATTGAGGCTTAAGTCGAATAAATATAATAGATGCCTGAAGTAAATATTATTTCGAGTCAATTAACTCCCAAGTTACAAAAGTCCTGTGTCTACACGAAAGAACATTGCTCTAAAGTAATCTATGCAAAGGACATAAAAGAAAAAGAATAGCAGTATTTCACTTACATATACAAAATCCAGACTCCTCAGAGAAATTTGACTTTGTAAGTCACAGGGTCTGATTTGGGGATGTTAGTGATTAACCTATAGGGGAAGCAGAGCACAAAGGATTAGGAGTCCTGGTGGAACTGGGTGTGCCTTGGGAGCACTGCAATGAGTGTAACTCAATAAACTTAAGCTCCCTGCAGGGAGGGGGGAAGGAGAAAGGAGAACCCCATGTTATCCAATAGTCCCCTACCATCGACCAACCTAGAATGGCCCCATTTGCCGAACTAGGACTCTCCAAGGGGATGAGATTAATCTTTGTAGCAAACCAGAAACCTAAGGACAAATATTGCCCTGAGGCTATTCACACATTTAAAATCAACTGGACCTTGGAATAGGTACAATTCAACAAACTAGCCCCAACATCACGGTCCTCCTGTTGTTCATCGATTTGCTCGAGCGGGTCCAGTAACATCTCCATTGGAGACTTTGTTGTTACTGTGTTTGGCATACCGAGTACGTCACGGGGAGCTTGCCAGGCTCTGCCGTGCAGGCAAGATACTCTCGGTAGCTTGCCGGGCTCTCCGAGAGGGGCAGAGGAATCAAACTCGGGTCGGCCATGTTGGCTGCGTGCAAGGCAAATGCCCTACCGCTGTGCTATCGCTCCAACTGCTGACATAACAAAGACAAAATTCTTTACTTTCCATTTTAAATTGGAAAACCACTTTTCTCTCCATCTATATCCTCCACATCCCTAACCCTATCCCGGATTCTAACCCTAACCCTAAATCCTGATATTTAGTAAGGTCCAAAGTAGAAAATTTCGGGGCAGGGGCAGCTCCAGCAGTTCCAGCCACTTCCGCAGGGAGCGCCGGTCCATGTAGTCATCGCCTCCCCCCAAAAGGTCTGCAGACTAGCATCTGGACTGGCTGGGGGCATGGACATTACTGTAGGGGTGTGGCCCCCATTTAAAGTGAGCATGGCCTCCCAAAGTGGGCGTGGACTTCTCCGGGGTGGGCAGCCGCAGTTATATTTCCCACCCCCAGCACTCTGGACCCTCACCCTAGCCCTTGTCACCTAAATCTGTGGGGAAAATTTCCGGCCACCTACACTACAATACAATAATAATCCACTGGCCTGCTCCAATTCAAACAAAAGACAAATACACAATAGAAGCTGTAGAAACCCAATACTAAAATAACACCTCCTACAAACCTTCACGAGATGCCCATCATAAGCCAAAGAAAAATGACAGAGAAGAAGCTCAGACCCTAGAAAGATCCCCGAATCCTCAACCAGGGTGACCTACAAATATGCTCTCTCCAATAAAGAACTCTGAGACAAAATGCAGAGAATGTTCAAGGACCTACTCAAAGAATCAATGGAAGAGATATCCAGAAAACTAAGAGAAGAAATGAAAGAAACAACAGAAAGGTTAGTCGAGAAAATACAGGAAGAAATGAGAGCAGAAACAAAAAAGCTATTAAAAGAAGTGTCACAGATAAAGGACTCGGGAGATGGAATTTAAAACTCAGTAAATACCCTTAACAATAGGATAAGTGCAGCTGAAGAGAGTATCAGTGAGCTTGAAGATGAGCAACAGAAATCCCGTAGGGAAAAACAAGCAATGGCAAAAGATCTCAAAATGCCTCTTAGGAGAATTAGAGACCTAGGGGATGACACCAAGAGGAACAACATTAGAATCATTGGAGTACCAGAAGGGCAGGGAGGTAACCCCAATGAAAAAAGCCACAGTCAAAGAAATCATCGCTAAAAAGTTCCCAGAATTAAAGAATGCAGACATACAGATCCAAGGAGCCAGAAGGGTGCCAACAAAAAGAGACCCTAATAAAAACACTCCAAGGCATATCATAGAATGATGGATGCTGTGGACAGAGACATAATACTACAAGCAGCAAGGTCAAAGAAGGAAATCACATTCAAAGGAGCACCCCTTAGATTTACAGCAGACCTATCAGAGGAAACCCTCCAAGCCCAAAGACAATGGTGGGATATAGTGAAAAAACTCAATGAAATGAACGCCTCACCAAGAATACTTTATCCATCTAAACTCTCACTCAAACTCGATGGAACTATACACCATTTTGTAGATAAACAACAGCTCAGGAACTTCACATACTCAAAACCAAAACTAAAAGAAGGGTTAAAGGGGCTCCTGTGGGATAAGAAGGAAAACACTTAGAAACACAACCAACCTCTACAGAAAAATGGCACAAAATCCCATGACAATAATCTCTCTTAATGTCAACAGTCTAAATGCACCAATCAGGAGACACAGAGTGGCAAAATGGATCCAGAAACAGAAACCAACATTCTGCTGTCTAAAAGAAACTCATCTGAACAATCAGAGCAAACACAGACTCAAAGTCAAAAGATGGAAAACAATACTGCAAGAAAACAGCTCCCTCAAAAAAGCTGGAGTGACCATACTAGTATCCGACAACATTAATTTCACGTTGAAAAAGATTAGAAGGGACAGCAAAGGCCACTTTCTCTTTATCAAGGGATACGTACAACAGGAAGAAATTAGACTCTTAAATGTATACGCACCTAACGAGGAAACAGCTAAATACTTAAAACAACTGCTAACAGATTTTAAGGAGGACATTACTAGCAACACATAGTAGCTGGAGACTTCAACATCGCCCTATCACCTCTGGATAGATCAACAAGAACAAAACTCAGCAAGGAAACACTGGCTTTGAAAGAAGAAACAGAAGAGAAAAGACTTATAGACCTGTACAGGGCTTTACACCCCAAAAAGAAAGAATACACATTCTTCTCCAGTGCGCATGGAACATTTTCCAAAATAGACCATGTGCTAGGCCACAAAACATACCTCAATAGAATCAGGAAGATAGAAATACTATCAACAATCTTTTCAGACCACGATGCACTGAGAATAGAAGTGAATCACACACAGGCACGGAGAACCAAATCAAACACCTGGAAATTAAACAACTCAATGCTGAGCAATGAATGGGTCAGGAAGGAAGTCAAGGACGAAATCAAAAGATACCTGGAAACAAATGAGAATGAAGATACGAGCTACCAGAACTTATGGGATGCAGCAAAAGTCACATTAAGGGGAAAATTTACAGATCTGCAAGCATATCTCAGGACGGTAGAAAGGATGCACATAAACAACTTGACTTCACAGCTCAAGATCTTAGAAAAGGATCAACAGAAGGAGCCCAAAGTAGGCAGAAGGAAAGAGATCATAAAACTTAGGGCAGAAATCAACAACATGTAACTAGAATTCATCTGCCCCACAGGGACTGGGAGGGGTGGGGGGTGGGGTTTTATTGGGGTTCTTCATGGTAAAAAATAAGTTTTGGTAAAGGGAAATGTGTTTGATATTTGCATGACTGAGACCTAAACCTGAAAGCTTTGTAACCTTTCCCACGGTGATTCAATAAAGAAATAAAAAAAAAGAAGAAATCAACAACATGGAAACCAAAGAAACAATCCGAAAGATCGATGAAACTAAGAGTTGGTTCTTCGAGAAAATAAATAATACAGATAAACCACTAGCAACACTCACAAAGAAACAGAGGGAGAGAACCCTAATAAACTGAATAAGAAATGAGAATGGAGATATCACAACAGAAACCAAAGAAATTCAGAAGATCATCAGAGGCTACTTTGAAAGTCTGTATGCCACGAAACAAGAGAACCTAGAAGAAATGGATAAATTCCTGGATTTCTATAATCTCCTAAAGATGAATCAGGAAGATATAGAATACCTGAATAGACCTATTAACATCAAGGAAATTGAAACTGTAATCAAAAGTCTTCCCAAAAACAAAAGCCCAGGTCCAGATGGATTCACTAGAGAATTTTTCCAAACATTTAAAGAGAACCTATTGCTAGTTCTTCTCAAGCTTTTCCAGGAAATTGAAAAAACAGCAATTCTCCCAAACAGTTTCTATGAAGCCCATATCTCCCCAATACCAAAAGGAAACAAAGACACCACAAAAAAAAAAGAAAACTACAGGACTATATATATCCCTGATGAACACGGATGCAAAGATTCTCAACAAAATACTAGCAAATAGAATTCAACAACTCATCAAAAAGATCATACACCATGAACAAGTGGATTCAAACCGGGGATGTAAGGACGGTTTAACATTCGGAAATCAACATAATACATCAGCTACCGAATGTAACCTGCCCACACGGCCGAGTCTGGCAAACTCCCCATGGCATACCAAATATGCCAAATACCAGTAACAATGAAGGGTCTCATTCTCCTAACTCTGAAAGAGCCTGGATATGGCACTTTTTTAAAAATCTCAGGGCTAGGACGAAGGAGACGTTGCTGGGGCCTGTTCGAGGCAATCGACAAGTAACAGGATGGTCGTGATCGAATACATCATATCAACAAAAGAAAAGATAAAAATCACATGATCATATAAATAGATGCAGAGAAAGCATTTGACAAGATCCAGCAACAGTTTATGATGAAAACCCTCGCCAAATTGGGGATAGAGGGGACTTTCCTCAATATAGTTTAAGCCATCTACCACAAGCCTACAGCAAGCATCATCCTCAGTGGGGAAAAACTAAGAGCCTTCCCCTTAAGATCAGGGACGAGAAAAGGATGCCCACTCTCTCCATTGCTGTTCAATATAGTACTAGAAGTACCTGCAATAGCGATTAGGCAAGAAAAAGACATTAAGGGCATCCAAGTAGGAAAGGAAGAAATCAAGCTCTCACTATTCACAGATGATATGATACTATACTTTGAGAACCCTAAAACCTCTACCAAGAAACTCCTAGAAACAATAGATCTGTATAGTAAAGTTTCAGGCTATAAAATCAATACCCAAAAGTCCATGGCTTTCCTATATGCAAATAGTGAGAGAGAAGAAAACGACGTGAAGAAAACAATCCCATTCACAACTGTGCCCCAGAAATTCAACTACCTTGGAATTAGCTTAACTAAAGAAGTAAAGGACCTCTACAAAGAAAAATACAAAAAGCTGCTTCGGGAAATAAAAGAGGACACAAGGAAATGGAAAAATATCCCCTGTTCATGGATCGGGAGACTTAACATTGTCAAAATGGCAATACATACCAAAGCACTGTACAAATTCAATGCGATCCAATCACGATACCCATGACATTCTTCAAAGAAATGAAGCAAACACTCCTGAAATTTATATGGAACAATAAGCCCCCACGAATAGCTAAAGCAAATTTTGGGAAAAAGAAAATGGGAGGAATCAACCTTCCTAATTTCAAACTCTACTACAAAGCAGTAATAATTAAAACAGCGTGGTATGGAACAAAAGCAGAACAGCAGACGAATGGAACAGAGTTGAATATACTGACATCTCCCCCCAAACATATGATCATCTAAACTTTGATAAAGGAGCAAGAAATGTGGAATAAGGAAAGCCATTTAACAAGTGGTGTGGGCAAAATTGGACAGCTACAAGCAAAAAATGGGCTCAGATCTGTGCCTAACACCATGTACAAAAGTAAGATCAAGATGGATTAAAGATCTCAACATCAGACCGGAATCCATAAGGTACATTGAAGACAAAGTCGGCAAAACCCTCCATGACATTGAAGCTAATGGTGTCTTCAAAGATGTCACACCACTGGCTAAGCAAGTGAAAACAGAGATAGACAAATGGGACTATCTTAAACTAAGAAGCTTCTGCACCTCAAAAGAAACAGTAACCAAAATACAAAGACAGTCTACAGAATGGGAAAGGATATTTGCCGAATACACATCTGACAAGGGGTTGATATCAAGGATATACAAAGTACTGGTTGAACTCCACAAGAAAAAAACATCCAACCCCATCAAAAATGAGGCGACAAAATGAACAGAAACTTCCTCAAAGATGAAATCCGAATGGCTAAAAGGCACATGAGAAAATGTTCTACATCATTAATCATCAGGGGGATGCAGATCAAAACAACAATGAGATATCATTTCACACCACAGAGACTGGCCCACATCCAAAAGAACAAAAGCAACAGATGTTGGCACGTATGTGGCAAGAAAGGGACCCTCTTTCACTGCTGGTGGAAATGCCGACTGGTTCAGCTCTTCTGGAAAACAGTATGGACGATTCTCAAAAAACTAGAAACTGAGCTCCCATTTGACCCAGCAATTCCACTCCTGGGAATATATCCTGGAGAGGCAAAAAAGTATAGTCGAAGCAACATCTGCAATTGTCTGTTCATTGCAGCACTGTTTACAATAGCTAGAATCTGGAAAAAAACCTGAGTGCCCGAGGACAGATAACTGGTTAAAGAAACTTTGGTACATCTACACAATGGAATACTATGTAGCTGTCAGAAAAGATGAAGTCATGAAATTTACATACAAGTGGTACTACATGGAAAATATCATGCTAAGCGAAATGAGTCAGAAAGAGAGGGATAGACATAGAAAGATCGCATTCATCTGGGGAACATAAAGTAACAAAATAGGAGACCAACGCCCAAGAATAGCTGAGATAAATACCAGGAGGTTTACTCCTTGGCTTAGAGGCCACCTTCACACTCTAGGGGTAAAGGTGGCCCAGATGTAGAAGGGAGCACCAAATGGGGGGTATTGGGAGGATCCCCCCAGGATGGGAGAAGCATGCTGAAAGTAGACTCTAGACCGAACATGATTGCCACTCGATGCCTCTTTTGCAGGCCACAGCACCCAAAAGGAGATAGAGAACAAAAGGGAATGTCCTGCCACAGAGGCAGAGTGGGATGTGGGGGATGAGGGGGATGGGATTAGTGGAGGGGGAGAATGGGCACTGCTGGAGGGATGGGCACTCGATCATTGCACAACGGAAACCCAAGCACAAAAATTTGAAAATCTACAACTGTACCTCATGGTGTATCACTAACAAAAATTTTTTTAAAAATGTAAATGATGGAGAATGGGCACTGGTGGAGGGATGGGTACTGGATCATTGTATAACTGAAACCCAAGCACAAAAATTTGTAAGTCTACAACTGTACCTCATGGTGTTTCACTAATAAAAAAAAAACAAAGTAGAAAATTTCTACTGATACACTAATTATTATTAGTGTGTAATAATCTCTAGACACTAAATTTAATTTTTCTGAAATAATAACCAAAATGTTAACATCCATAACCCCCAAGAA